>NW_024404477.1:586638-835154 GCF_905171775.1 Rana temporaria
GCAGTACACACCACGTAGCTTTAGGTGCACACTGCAGAGGACACAGACAGTACACACCACGTAGCTTTAGGTGCACACTGCAGAGGACACAGACAGTACACACCACGTAGCTTTAGGTGCACACTGCAGAGGACACAGGCAGTACACACCACGTAGCTTTAGGTGCACACTGCAGAGGACACAGACAGTACACACCACGTAGCTTTAGGTGCACACTGCAGAGGACACAGACAGTACACACCACGTAGCTTTAGGTGCACACTGCAGAGGACACAGGCAGTACACACCAAGTAGCTTTAGGTGCACACTGCAGAGGACACAGACAGTACACACCACGTAGCTTTAGGTGCACACTGCAGAGGACACAGACAGTACACACCACGTAGCTTTAGGTGCACACTGCAGAGGACACAGACAGTACACACCACGTAGCTTTAGGTGCACACTGCAGAGGACACGGGCAGTACACCAAGTAGCTTTAGGTGCACACTGCAGAGGACACAGGCAGTACACACCACGTAGATTTAGGTGCACACTGCAGAGGACACAGGCAGTACACACCACGTAGCTTTAGGTGCACACTGCAGAGGACACGCACAGTACACCAAGTAGCTTTAGGTGCACACTGCAGAGGACACGGGCAGTACACACACCACGTAGCTTTAGGTGCACACTGCAGAGGACACAGGCAGTACACACCACGTAGATTTAGGTTCACACTGCAGAGGACACAGGCAGTACACACCACGTAGCTTTAGGTGCACACTGCAGAGGACACAGGCAGTACACACCACGTAGCTTTAGGTGCACACTGCAGAGGACACAGGCAGTACACACCAAGTAGCTTTAGGTGCACACTGCAGAGGACACGGGCAGTACACACCACGTAGCTTTAGGTGCACACTGCAGAGGACATGCACAGTACACCAAGTAGCTTTAGGTGCACACTGCAGAGGACACGCACAGTACACACCACGTAGCTTTAGGTGCACACTGCAGAGGACACAGGCAGTACACACCACGTAGCTTTAGGTGCACACTGCAGAGGACACAGGCAGTACACACCACGTAGCTTTAGGTGCACACTGCAGAGGACACAGGCAGTACACACCACGTAGCTTTAGGTGCACACTGCAGAGGACACAGGCAGTACACACCACGTAGCTTTAGGTGCACACTGCAGAGGACACGCACAGTACACCAAGTAGCTTTAGGTGCACACTGCAGAGGACACAGGCAGTACACACCAAGTAGCTTTAGGTGCAAACTGCAGAGGACACAGGCAGTACACACCACGTAGCTTTAGGTGCACACTGCAGAGGACACAGGTAGTACACACCAAGTAGCTTTAGGTGCACACTGCAGAGGACACGGGCAGTACACACCACGTAGCTTTAGGTGCACACTGCAGAGGACACAGGCAGTACACACCAAGTAGCTTTAGGTGCACACTGCAGAGGACACAAGCAGTACACACCACGTAGCTTTAGGTGCACACTGCAGAGGACACAAGCAGTACACACCAAGTAGCTTTAGGTGCACACTGCAGAGGACACGGGCAGTACACACCAAGTAGCTTTAGGTGCACACTGCAGAGGACACAAGCAGTACACACCACGTAGCTTTAGGTGCACACTGCAGAGGACACAGGTGTAGTGATATAAAAAAGGTAAAGGCCCAGATTCTCGTAGGAGTTACGCCGGCGTATCTCCAGATACGCCGTCGTAACTCTGAGTTTGAGGCGTCGTATCTATGCACCTGATTCTTAGAATCGGTTACGCATAGATTTGTCTTAGATCCGACCGGCGTAAGTCTCTTACGCCGTCGTATCTAAGTTGCATATTTACGCTGGCCGCTAGGTGACGCTTCCGTCGATTCACGCGTCGAATATGGTAATGAGCTAGATACGTTTCTCAAAACGTACGTGCGGCCGGCCCTTTTTTTACGCCGTTTACGTTATGCTTTTTTGGGCGTAAAGTTACCCCTGCTCTATGAGGCGTAGATGAGCGTACCAATGTTAGGTATGGACGTCGGAACAGCGTCAAATTTTTCACGCTTTACGTCGTATTAGGCGGGCTTACGCTGGCCCAGTTACACTACGCCGGCGTAACTTAAAGCGCAAGTTCTTTGAGAATACGGGACATGCCGCTCTAAGTTACGGCGGCGTAGTGTATCTCAGATGCGCTACACCCGCCTAAATCTGGGCCATAGTTTCCAGTCCTCTTAGATAGTTGATATCTTAGATATCATATGATGCCTATAAATTAGGTTGTTCCGCAACAACACACAGGCTCCCCAGAGAACGCATTTTAATTAACTTCCAATAACAAAATCCAAATTCCACAGATGATACAAAATCCAACATGGTAATTCAAAGTATGATCTTAGAGAATATATATTCTGATCACTTCCAGACCAACAGATATCCATGCAAAGAATACATAGGGGGGGTATATTCTCTGAGTGACAAGGCTCACCTCCAAGTTTATATTCTCTATCCACTGAATAGCTGAGAAACTTGATTGGTCGTCTTTGATCTGAAAGACAGAATCTACATCCTGTCTTTCAGAGTGCCAGGTAATTGTCACTCCCAGCCGGAGTCACTAATTAGTATTAGGGAGCTAATTAGTATACATCCTTGCATACCAATAAGCTCCCTCTAATAAGTAATTAGATTACATGTGGCCTGATTAATTGTTTGATTGGTTTGATGTGAAAAGATGGACCTATCCTGTCTTTTTGCATATTGACAATAGACAAGCCTCTTTTGATGTGTAACATGTAATTACAGGTTACTGAAATCTGGCCTGGTCAATTTTGGACTTATAACACAATAATACGACATTATATATATATATATATATATATATATATATATATATATATATATATATATATATAAACATTCCACATAAATCCACATATATTACAACAACAGGCAGTACACACCAAGTAGCTTTAGGTGCACACTGCAGAGGACACGGGCAGTACACACCAAGTAGCTTTAGGTGCACACTGCAGAGGACACGGGCAGTACACACCAAGTAGCTTTAGGTGCACACTGCAGAGGACACAGACAGTACACACCAAGTAGCTTTAGGTGCACACTGCAGAGGACACGGGCAGTACACACACCACGTAGCTTTAGGTGCACACTGCAGAGGACACGGGCAGTACACACCACGTAGCTTTAGGTGCACACTGCAGAGGACACGGGCAGTACACATCATGTAGCTTTAGGTGCACACTGCAGAGGACACAGACAGTACACACCAAGTAGCTTTAGGTGCACACTGCAGAGGACACGGGCAGTACACACCAAGTAGCTTTAGGTGCACACTGCAGAGGACACGGGCAGTACACACCAAGTAGCTTTAGGTGCACACTGCAGAGGACACAGACAGTACACACACCACGTAGCTTTAGGTGCACACTGCAGAGGACACGGGCAGTACACACCACATAGCTTTAGGTGCACACTGCAGAGGACACAGGCAGTACACACCAAGTAGCTTTAGGTGCAAACTGCAGAGGACACGGGCAGTACACACCAAGTAGCTTTAGGTGCACACTTCAGAGGACACGGGCAGTACACACCACGTAGCTTTAGGTGCACACTGCAGAGGACACGGGCAGTACACACCACGTAGCTTTAGGTGCACACTGCAGAGGACACGGGCAGTACACACCACGTAGCTTTAGGTGCACACTGCAGAGGACACAGACAGTACACATCATGTAGCTTTAGGTGCACACTGCAGAGGACACAGACAGTACACACCAAGTAGCTTTAGGTGCACACTGCAGAGGACACGGGCAGTACACATACCACGTAGCTTTAGGTGCACACTGCAGAGGACACAGACAGTACACACACCACGTAGCTTTAGGTGCACACTGCAGAGGACACGGGCAGTACACACACCACGTAGCTTTAGGTGCACACTGCAGAGGACACAGACAGTACACACCACGTAGCTTTAGGTGCACACTGCAGAGGACACGGGCAGTACACACCAAGTAGCTTTAGGTGCACACTTCAGAGGACATGGGCAGTACACACCACGTAGCTTTAGGTGCACACTGCAGAGGACATGGGCAGTACACACCACGTAGCTTTAGGTGCACACTGCAGAGGACACAGGCAGTACACATCACATAGCTTTAGGTGCACACTGCAGAGGACACAGACAGTACACACACCACGTAGCTTTAGGTGCACACTGCAGAGGACACAGGCAGTACACAGACCACGTAGCTTTAGGTGCACACTGCAGAGGACACAGGCAGTACACACCACGTAGCTTTAGGTGCACACTGCAGAGGACACAGGCAGTACACAGACCACGTAGCTTTAGGTGCACACTGCAGAGGACACAGGCAGTACACACCACGTAGCTTTAGGTGCAAACTATAGCGGACACGGGCAGTACACACCACGTAGCTTTAGGTGCACACTGCAGAGGACACAGACAGTACACACCACGTAGCTTTAGGTGCACACTGCAGAGGACACAGGCAGTACACACCACGTAGCTTTAGGTGCACACTGCAGAGGACACAGACAGTACACACCACGTAGCTTTAGGTGCACACTGCAGAGGACACGGGCAGTACACACCACGTGAGAATACTGCAGCTAGCACAATCACCTGCCTGCCAGTAAATTAGAAAGTGCAGATCTAGCTAAACTATACAGTGTATAAATATATGTACAACACCCGGGATGTATATATATATATCCTCTACACACTGTAACTTTAACTGACTAGCCTGCCTGCCTGCTCTATCTGCCTACTAAAAGTGACACTCTCTCTCTCTCTGTCTCTCTCTCTCTGTCTATCTGTCTTCTCTCTGTCTTCTCTCTTTTAACCACCGCAACACACTACATGAGGCCGACTTTCAGGCTGCCTTTTATAGTGTGGGGCGTGTACTAAACCCCCTGAGCCATAATTGGCCAAAGCCACCCTGGCTTTGGCCAATTATGGCTCTCCATTTTTTGCAAGCTGTGATTGGCCAAGCATGCGGGTCATAGTGCATGCTTGGCTAACCATCAGCCAGCAATGCACAGCGATGCCGCAGTGAATAATGGGATGTGAAACGCAACTCGAATTTGGCGCGAACGGCCCAAAACGTTCGTAATTCGATGAATGATCGAACATGAGTTTGACTAGAATACAAAGCTCATCCCTATCAGTGACCCAGAGGAGTCTGCTTCTCATGCCTCGTGGCACTTGTGGTGCATGTGCTCCCTCATGCTTTAAAGCCTGCAAAAGGACCCAAGGAGAAGGATCACTATTGGTTGGCAATCCTCCTTGACCATCATTACAAGGGGTAAGTCTCAGAATTCATCCCATCCCCATAGAGGAAGCAGAAGATGACATTTCTTGAGGCGAGATCACCTTAAAGAGGAGTTTATCTAAAGCTTGGTAGGTTCCAGTGTCGTGGAAAACGTAGTTTTGAGGCGTCTGTTGGTCAAGACAGGAGAGTTGGAGAAGAGACCGCCTAAGTGATGCATTTCACATTTATTTTTAGTCCTCGCCGCCCAGGGCTGTCAACTTTCACATCCCATCTGCATCATATCGTGTACGATTATCTAGGGGCAAAAACAGAGATGGAGAGCTTTCCAGTTGTAGACACACTGGGTTACTGGGTCATGAGAATAGACCACTGGCCACTAGAGATGTACAGAACGGTTCGCCGGCGAATAATTTGCGGCTATTTTTGCTTGTTCGCCGTCGCCGGCGAACATATGCGATATTAGATCCGCCTCCTATTAATTAACATTGAGCAAACTTTGACCCTCTACCTCACAGTCAGCAGACACATTCCAGCCAATCAGCAGCATACCCTCCCTCCCTGACCCTCCCAGACCCTCCCACCTCTAGGGCGGCATCCATTTTAGATTCATTCGGAACCTGCATTCTTAGTGAGAGGAGGGATAGTGCTGCTGCTGCTGATTTTATAGGGAAAGCGATAGCTAGGCCAGTGTACTCCAGTCCTGAAAGACTCATCTGATCTCTGCTGTTAGAACAGCACCCCAAACAGCCCTTCTTAGGGCCAATCAATCAGTGGGCCCAGAGCTGTGGGGTGCTGTGTAATATAAAGGGGTCCAGTGGTGCTGGGTGCTATGTAGAGGGGCCCAGAGCTGTGGGGTGCTGTGTAATGTAAGGGGCCCAGTGGTGCAAGCTGCTGTGTAATATAAAGGGGCCCAGTGGTGCATGCTGCTGTGTAATATAAAGGGGTCCAGTGGTTCTGGGTGCTATGTAGAGGGGCCCAGAACTGTGGGGTGCTGTGTAATGTAAGGGACCCAGTGGTGCAAGCTGCTGTGTAATATAAAGGGGCCCAGTGGTGCATGCTGCTGTGTAATATAAAGGGGTCCAGTGGTGCTGGGTGCTATGTAAAGGGGTCCAGAGCTGTGGGGTGCTGTGTAATGTAAGGGGCCCAGTGGTGCAAGCTGCTGTGTAATATAAAGGGGTCCAGTGGTTCTGGGTGCTATGTAAAGGGGTCCAGAGCTGTGGGGTGCTGTGTAATATAAAGGGGCCCAGTGGTGCAAGCTGCTGTGTAATATAAAGGGGTCCAGTGGTGCAGGGTGCTATGTAGAGGGGCCCAGAGCAGTGGGGTGCTGTGTAATGTAAGGGGCCCAGTGATGCAAGCTGCTGTGTAATATAAAGGGGTCCAGTGGTGCAGGGTGCTATGTAAAGGGGTCCAGAGCTGTGGGGTGCTGTGTAATGTAAGGGGCCCAGTGGTGCAAGCTGCTGTGTAATATAAAGGGGTCCAGTGGTTCTGGGTGCTATGTAGAGGGGCCCAGAGCAGTGGGGTGCTGTGTAATGTAAGGGGCCCAGTGGTGCAAGCTGCTGTGTAATGTAAAGGGGTCCAGTGGTGCAGGGTGCTATGTAAAGGGGTCCAGAGCTGTGGGGTGCTGTGTAATGTAAGGGGCCCAGTGGTGCAAGCTGCTGTGTAATATAAAGGGGTCCAGTGGTTCTGGGTGCTATGTAGAGGGGCCCAGAACTGTGGGGTGCTGTGTAATGTAAGGGGCCCAGTGGTGCAAGCTGCTGTGTAATATAAAGGGGTCCAGTGGTGCTGGGTGCTATGTAAAGGGGTCCAGAGCTGTGGGGTGCTGTGTAATATAAGGGGCCCAGGCTCACAGCGTAAACTGTGCCCACCTGTCCAGTGCCACATCTCATCTATATTGTGTTGGCACAGTTGATAAGATATAAAAACAACATTCACTGCAATACATAATAGTAGTCATTTGTCTGCCAGGGTGTCTTTGCCTCACAGGGTAAACTCTGCCCACCTGTCCAGTGCCACATCTCATATCTGGTGGCACAGTAGCTTGCATGCATAGTACAACTAAAGTAATCTAAAAAAAATGACAGGCAGAGGCAGGCCACCCCACAGGGGCCGTCGTGGTCATGGTGCTGTGATTCCCTTTGGCCCTAGAATAATGCCCAGTGTTCAGAGGCCAAGTACCCTGAACTCAGAGTTTGGTCTTTCACTGTGAACCCTAACCCTATTACAGACAGGGTCAGGGTTTCACATAGGGTCAGGGTTTCACATAGGGTTAGGGTTACAGATAGGGTTAGGGTTAGGGTTACAGACAGGGTTAGGGTTACAGATAGGGTTAGGGTTACAGACAGGGTTAGGGTTACAGATAGGGTTGGGGTTACAGACAGGGTTAGGGTTACAGATAGGGTTAGGGTTACAGACAGGGTTAGGGTTACAGACAGGGTTAGGGTTACAGATAGGGTTAGGGTTACAGATAGGGTTAGGGTTAGGGTTTCACATAGGGTTAGGGTTACAGACAGGGTTAGGGTTACAGATAGGGTTAGGGTTACAGACAGGGTTAGGGTTACAGATAGGGTTAGGGTTACAGATAGGGTTAGGGTTACAGATAGGGTTAGGGTTACAGATAGGGTTAGGGTTACAGACAGGGTTAGGGTTACAGATAGGGTTAGGGTTACAGACAGGGTTAGGGTTACAGATAGGGTTAGGGTTACAGACAGGGTTAGGGTTACAGATAGGGTTAGGGTTACAGACAGGGTTAGGGTTACAGACAGGGTTAGGGTTTCACATAGGGTTATAGTTACAGACAGGGTTAGGGTTACACATAGGGTTAGGGTTACAGATAGGGTTAGGGTTACAGACAGGGTTAGGGTTACAGACAGGGTTAGGGTTACAGATAGGGTTATGGTTACAGATAGGGTTAGGGTTACAGATAGGGTTAGGGTTGCAGACAGGGTTAGGGTTACAGATAGGGTTAGGGTTACAGATAGGGTTAGGGTTACAGATAGGGTTAGGGTTACAGACAGGGTTAGGGTTACAGATAGGGTTAGGGTTAGGGTTACAGACAGGGTTAGGGTTACAGATAGGGTTAGGGTTACAGACAGGGTTAGGGTTACAGATAGGGTTAGGGTTACAGACAGGGTTAGGGTTACAGACAGGGTTAGGGTTTCACATAGGGTTATAGTTACAGACAGGGTTAGGGTTACACATAGGGTTAGGGTTACAGATAGGGTTAGGGTTACAGACAGGGTTAGGGTTACAGACAGGGTTAGGGTTACAGATAGGGTTAGGGTTACAGACAGGGTTAGGGTTACAGATAGGGTTAGGGTTACAGACAGGGTTAGGGTTACAGATAGGGTTAGGGTTACAGACAGGGTTAGGGTTACAGATAGGGTTAGGGTTACAGATAGGGTTAGGGTTACAGATAGGGTTAGGGTTACAGATAGGGTTAGGGTTACAGACAGGGTTAGGGTTACAGATAGGGTTAGGGTTACAGACAGGGTTAGGGTTACAGATAGGGTTAGGGTTACAGACAGGGTTAGGGTTACAGATAGGGTTAGGGTTACAGACAGGATTAGGGTTACAGACAGGGTTAGGGTTTCACATAGGGTTATAGTTACAGACAGGGTTAGGGTTACACATAGGGTTAGGGTTACAGATAGGGTTAGGGTTACAGACAGGGTTAGGGTTACAGATAGGGTTAGGGTTACAGACAGGGTTAGGGTTACAGATAGGGTTAGGGTTACAGATAGGGTTAGGGTTACAGACAGGGTTAGGGTTACAGACAGGGTTAGGGTTACAGATAGGGTTAGGGTTACAGATAGGGTTAGGGTTACAGATAGGGTTAGGGTTACAGACAGGGTTAGGGTTACAGATAGGGTTAGGGTTACAGACAGGGTTAGGGTTACAGAGAGGGTTAGGGTTACAGATAGGGTTAGGGTTACAGACAGGGTTAGGGTTACAGACAGGGTTAGGGTTACAGATAGGGTTAGGGTTACAGATAGGGTTAGGGTTACAGACAGGGTTAGGGTTAGCGTTACAGACTGTAACCCTAACCCTATCAGTAACCCTAACCCTAACCCTTACACTACCTGATCGATATAACATCATACTTGATGTTTTAAAGCTCGTTATTCCAAACAATTTATGAATCTTAGGTGATTTATGCCCTTTATGGATTAAAAATGGACTCTGCGACAACTACGTAATTTTCCATGGGAGTTTTGCCATGGATCCCCCTCCGGCATGCCACAGTCCAGGTGTTAGTCCCCTTGAAACAACTTTTCCATCACTACTGTGGCCAGAAAGAGTCCCTGTGGGTTTTAAAATTTGCCTGCCCATTGAAGTCTATGGCGGTTCGCCCGTTCGCGAACATTTGCGGAAGTTCACGTTCGCCGTCCGCGAACCGAAAATGTTAGGTTTGTGACATCACTACTGGCCAGAACTTGCCCAGTATGCAATTGAGCTGCTTGGCTGCCCTGCATTCAGTGTGCTTTTGTGGCATTTAGTGCTGCCAGACGTTTTGTTACAGATAATAGAGCGTGTCTGTCCACAGAGAGACACCAGAATTTAACCAAAACATCTCTGATCTAGTTCCCCATGCACTACATTGTGGCCTCGTCACACAGACTGACTCCTCAAGCCATTGTTTATACAATAAAGAAAGCTTGCAGAGAAAATGGCATTTCTCTGGCTTTATAAATGCAATTATTGCTGAAGCAGGTTCTATACATGGTACAGATGGGCCACTTTACGGGCAGACTAAGGGGACCCCCCAGGCACTATATTTAAAGGGATTTTTCATTTTTATTGTTGTTTCTCATTTTTATGCTTTCACTTTAAGCATCAATAAATCACTGATCATTTAAAAAACTATTTTTTTTTACAAACTTTTCTCATTTGCACATGTCCCTCAGGGCAGTACCCGGACCTCCCATAACCACTGTATTACCAATTACTTGCATATAAGCCTTCAAAATGGGCATTTTAGATTTTTCGGGTCCCATAGACTTCAATGGGGTTCGTTATTCTGTTTTGAATTTTTGCGATGTTTGAAAGTTCTGCCACAAACTAAACAGGGGGTCGTTCGGCCCATCCCTAATTGTGATGTCAGGGATTTATTCTTGAAGATGTGTAAAGTTAGAAGGTCCATATTCCATGGTGGATGAGCTGATTAGACTAGTTCAGTACAATGTATATTTACTACTGAGAGGCTATATACAGTATGGGCTAGATTCAGGTAGCCGTGCGCAATGTTACGGCGGCATAGTGTATCGTATTTACGCTACGCCGCCGTAAATCAGAGAGGCAAGTGCTGTAACCACAAAGCACTTGCCTCCTAAGTTACGGTGGCGTAGCGTAAATGGGGCCGGCGTAAGCGCGCCTAATTCAAATGAGTATGAGGGGAGCGTGTTTTATGTAAATGGGTGGTGACCCGACGTGATTGACGGTTTTACGAACGGCACATGCGCTGTCCGTGTACATATCCCAGTGTGCATTGCTCCAAAGTACGCGGCAAGGACGTATTGCTTTCAACGTGAACGTAAATTACTTCCAGCCCTATTCGCGAACGACTTACGCAAACAACGTAAAAAATTCAAAATTCTACGCGGGAACGACGTCCATACTTAACATTGCGTACGCCTCATAGAAGCAGGAGCAACGTTACCCCGGAAAAGCCTTACGCAAACAACGTAAATAAATTCCGCCGGGAGCACGTACGTTTGTGAATCGGCTTTTCTAGGTCATTTGCATATTCTGCGCTGAAAATCTACGGAAGCGCCCCTAGCGGCCAGCGTAAAATTGCACACAATTATACGCTGGCGTATTCAAGTTACGTCGGCGGAGGAAGCCTATTTTTTCAACGTATCTGCCTTTGAGAATCGGCGTAAAGATACGACGGCGCAGATTTGAAATTACGGCGGCGTATCTGGAGATACGCCGCTGTATGTTGTTACTGAATCTAGCCCAGTATATATATAAAACAATACATTACAAAGTAACAGTATATAGCAAAGCAAAAAAAAAAATTTTAAGCAGAGTTTATCAGAAATCTCTTACTTGGGCGCATTGTTTTTCCTGACCGTTCTAAAAGGATATTTTTGTCTGTTTGCAATTTCCAAATTGACGATATCATTAATAGAAAAAGTGAGAATGTTCCTTTACTCAGATCTTCAGTTCATAAAAGCTATTTTTCATCAGACTTCCTCATCTCCTATGACGCTTGCTTTCTCATCAGGGTTATCCCTTTTCATGTAATTTACCAATAAAACTTCCCACATGGGAGTTTTTTCTTCTTTTTTTCCCTAGACAAAGTTCCAAACAGCTGGAAAATTCTTCTTTCTGCAATAAAAAGCTTATTAATTTTAGCAACATTACTTTCATGTTATAATGCCGAGGTAGTGCTATTTTAGGGCCCCACAGGAACAGAGGAATACATCAGTTCTCCTGACAAAAAAGATTTCCATAGCAAATGTGGACATTCCTTCTATTGTAAGTCAAGCTTTATGAATCAGCGTCTTACACAATGGGATATGTATTGACGTTAATTCAAACGTTTTTTCCTTTCTTTTAAGAAGAAAAAATATATAAACTCTTGAAATGTTCAAATTTAGGTTCTTCGGGTTAATTCGGGAACCTTCAGTGAGGCTCCAGCTGTTCTGTACAAGACTACATGACAGGTCCACTTTATTTATCCCAAAGCCTCACCGGGTAAAAGTCTCTGTCCCATCATTGCCATGTGTCTATAGTAGTTGAAAGCAAAGCTATGACACAAATATTAAAGTAACTGATCTTGTAGGTGGTTTATGGTCACATACCATGTTTAGCATATTTGTCCCCTTCAGGACCTCTAGGTGCTGACCTAAAGTCTCATACACAGCGGAGAATATACATCCATTTCAACATCAAAATGTGATGCACAGCGCATGCAAGGCCTAACAGCCGATCCTACCTTTTGTGGTTAAGATCAATGCCTCTCAGGTGGGGGTTGGGGCAGTCTTATCCCAAAGGAGCCTTCTAGGCAATCTTCCACATCCATGTTTGTATTTCTCAGAAAAATACATCTTCTTGTGTTAAATTTGGCTAGTAAAATAGAGCATGCCATGGGGGCACGCCACCCACAACTACCTCAAGTATATCAAAACTGCCAAAAGACTCAACTTCAGACAAGCCCAATGGTCTGTTTTCTTCATGCACTTCAATTTTCAGATTACTTATCAGCCTGCAGCCCAGAACACCAAGGCAGATGCTCTCTAGCAGAGATTTGAACCCTTTTCTGAGGATTGTCAGGAGATCAATAATATTCTGCCTCCTTGGTTGTGATCACAGCCCTTTCGCCCTTTCTGTGGATCTTTATTTGGATCCATCACCCCCCCCCCCCTTATGCAAGCTTAAACATCTACTCCTACAGACCTCCTTGGCAGTAAACTGTTCTACCACTTGCACTAGTATCTAAGTTTCTGTCTGAGACCCATAATAGTAACATTTCTGCTCATTCAGGTAATAAGAAGACTCACTTCGTAGTGTTCTTAGTGGTTTCCTATCTTTAATCAGGATATTCTTTTGTTAACTTCTGCAAAGTTTGCGCACATTTCAAATCTTCCAGGACCACGCCTGTTGATTACTTCTGCCCCTGGATTACTTCTGCCCCTGGATTACTTCTGCCCCTGGATTACTTCTGCCCCTGGATTACTTCTGCCCCTGAGTTACTTCTGCCCCTGGACTTGCCGTGCCATGAATTTCATCTCAGGGTGATAGCACCATCTAGGTCGTTATTTTTTCTTTTATTCAGTAAGCTTTTTATTGAAAAATAAAGGCACAGGTATCAGTGTTTACAACAATTCCAAGACCATAATCATAATCGGAAAACTTCTCACATAACATTTAACAAGCACAAGAAAAGAAAGCTTCTATTATTGTAGATTACATACAAAGGGAGTATGGTGTACCATCATCCAACTGGAAGGGAAAGTCTGGGAGATCGGTCCCCACCCGGTCAACCATAGAGAGTTTTTTTTAAGGCCTATCTCCTCTCTGTATCAAGAACCTTTTATGATCTGGATATCCTGTTTTTAAAGTCTTTTGTATAAATAAAGAATTGAAAAATCTTTTTATCAAACTTTGAGTATACGCTGTTTAAGTTGGTACTGAGATAGTCCTTAAAAAGTTTTCGTGTTGGAAGATATACCGTATTTTTCGCTCCATAAGACGCACCTGACCATAAGACACACCTAGATTTTAGGAGGAAAATATGAAAAAAACAAAAATATCCTGAAACAAATGGTGTACTAAAATATTTAATAAAATATAACAGAATAATATTTCTACACTGACAACCAATGTAAGGGGGCACCCTACACTGGGGCATTCACATGACCACAACGGGAGTATTTGCATCAAGCACCAATGTATTGAGACATTTACATTGACCAGTGATGTAACAGGTGTATTTACAGTACCCCGCCCCCCCCCCCCCATCTCTCTACTAATCTCTGTATTCTTATCTCTCTCTCAGTACAACTCTGCCCCTCTAACTCATATGCTGTGCTCTGTCCCCCAAACCCCTCATCTACTAATCTCTGCACTCCAACCCCTTCTTCCCATTCAACTCTGCACACCTCAAACCCCCCCTCTTTGATCACTTCTACATGCCCCCTATGCTCACCTGCATGCTGTTTACATCTTCTTGGTGGGTGGCATGCAGAGGTGTGAGTGTAATTTGCATATGAATTGCGGCGGTCTGCTCCATTAACATAACAATGCCCACACAATTTACATATTAATGCCAATCCTGTGGGGGTTACATAAAGAACAATACCCTTTTGTTTCTCTCCCTGTAGCAGCTGAGGGCAGGGGAGAAACAGGATTTAGCTGGGGCAGAGAGATGCATAGGGCATCGTTCTGCCGTTTGAAATGGTCCCCTTATCAGCGTCTCTCCTGGTCAGTATTCGCTCCCTAAGACGCACCCACATTTCCCCGTCTTATGGAGCGAAAAATATGGTACTTCTCCAGTCTACGAGTTTCACCCATGCATTGTACTCATTCTTTATGAGAAGGAGAATCAGTAGACTTCCAATACCTAAGCATAACTCTCCTGGTTTGAAAAATGACTCTAGCTACTGCTTCTCTAATATGGACATCTAATTGGAAGTCATCTAAGATGCCCAAAAGTCATGGTTTGGGATCGAGCGGAATAGAGGTCTGGAAGACACCATTTATCGTTTTAGTACTCCCACCCAATAAAGATGTAATTTGGGGCACTGCCAAATGCAATGGATTAGGTCCTTGTGATCCCTGGAGCATTTACTGCAAGTGGGAGTATCTAATATGCCCATTTTGTGTTACCTAACCAGGGTCAGGTGCTAGGTTGTTGTTTACCACTTCGGTGATAAAATAAAAAACTGCACTTAGAAACTGATAAGCTGCCAACACTCCACTAGACATATATTGCAAAAAGAACATATAAAACAATAATGTGACGCTCCAAATGTACACAATAAAAAATCGTATACCAATGTAGATGTCAGGAATGCTGGTAGATCAGACTGTGTGACCGCACAGAGGAACCAAACAAGGTGAGTAGTGAAATAAAAGGTGTTTATTTACAAATGTGTGAACCACCAGTGCACAATAAAACGACAAACAGTATGTACAAATAAAGGGGAATACCGTATTCATAAACGAGCCAAGCCGAGGTCATACACATGGGAGGTCAGTAGATGGGTGAGGATGGGAACACAGCGGATCAGGGAGCGGATGGATGGACAGGCTGCGGGGCAGGAATCCAAGAGGGAACAGGAACCAATGTAAACAGGCAAAGGGAAGAACGGGTCCAGGATAAGCTCAGGATGGGGAACAGAAACAGAGTCCAGGTAGCAGGGTCAGATAACAGGCTCAGGTCCAGGAGGTATGACGATACCAGGGCGAGGAGTGATTACACACGCCAGGTATTTATAGAGGCGTGCTGATTGCATTTAGGTCACACCTGAACGCAGGAAGGGCTGTATGCTCCATACTGCCAAGAACGCCCCGCTGGTGGACGCCAGTACTGCAGCCCAAGGATAACATAGCACCACCAGGGAAGAACTCCCCCGACAGTCCAAGACTGTCGGGAGACACCTGGTGGTGGGCCACAGTACTGCACGCCAAATACCAGGCAGTAACACCAGCAGGTGGAACCTTCCCTGACAGTAGACCTTTGAAGTCCAAAGTATAAATAAATATATGATGAATAAACAACCAATGACGTGAAAATAATAATTAGTGAAAAAATTTGAAAAAATTAACAAAAAGGATAAAAAAAGAACATTGTTAAAAAAAAAAAAAAATCGAGGTTCATGGATAAACATCGTGGGATAGTCCGTCATAAGAAATTAATTATGTGCATCAAAAAGTCTCTTGTGTATTTCGAAGTGAATGAAAATTCGATCTTTAGGTGCAATCAACAAATGATAAGGCTGGCACACTTACCAGAAATGGTGGACTGTACAGTATGTGAGTCAAACGGGCAGTCATGAGGGAGTACCACAAAGGGAACCTGCAAGGAAAGGTCGTGTTTGGAGGATGAGCCCCATCCGGTATTGAGGAAAAGGTTCCAACATCAAAAGACAGGCTCCAGAATGTGCGGTGGGCCTCATCAGAAGAGATCCATGGTGGTACGTCTCCTCTAGTGCCACTTTTATATGTTTTATACCATTTCAGTGAGATGGCATATTTCATTTCCCTTTCCAAACACCCCTAATGCCACTTCATTTTTCAGCAACTGTGGCCCGGATTCACAAAGCACTTGCGCCGACGTATCTCGAGATACGCCGCGTAAGTGTAAATATGCGCCGTCGTATCTGTGCGCCGTGCCCACAAACTGAGATACACCTAAAATACGCTTCATCCGACCGACGTAACTTGCCTACGCCGGCGTATCGTGGGCGCATATTTACGCTGGACGCATGAGGCGCTCCCATTGATTTCCTATTCAAATATGGAAATGAGGGAGATACGTCGATTCACGAACGTACTTGCACCCGGCGCATAATATACGTGGTTTGCGGAAGTCGTATGTCCGGTGTAAAGTTATTCCCCATATATGAGGCGCAATCCATGCAAAGGTATGGACCAGGGAACACAAGCCGTCGTATATTTTGTCGTTTACGTTGTACGTGAATATGACTAGGCGTAGGTTAGGTTCACATCGTAGGCAGTGATCAGGCGTATCTTAGGGAGTAGTTCCGACGTGATTCTGAGCATGCGCACTGGATGCGTCCACGCGACGGCGCATGAGGCGTGACCCCATCATTTGCATGGGGTCACGCCTCATTTGCATGGCTCACTCCCACTTCCACCTACGCTGGCTTACGCCTAAGAAACACAGCACAGATTTGGAAGCACTGGCTTTGTGAATTTGGTGCTTGCCTCTCTGCGCTGCATCGGCGTAGCGTAAAGAAGATACGCTATGGCGGCATAAATATGCGCCGATGTATGTGAATCCGGGCCTGTATTTTTAGGATCCAGTTCTGCCGGCATAGAGAAAGATGCCTTTATATGCTCTTAGTTAGCAGCGCATCAAAATACACGATTGTGTTCCAGTTTTCTGCACAAAACCACCACATGGGGAGAAAGCACGACATCCTCTATATTGTCATAACTGGTAGTAAAATTCGAAATTCTCTGTTTTTACCATGATTTTGTAGGCCTAAAAGGAGAGGCAGAGGTTCTAGGTGTGAAAGAGTTCTGCATTCACAGGCCTAAGTGGTGGTTGAGCTGCACCTTTGAGAGGCAGGACACGTCGGCCATTTTCCTGGCACTGTACATGCTATAAAGTCAGAGCACATGGAGGACGAGGCGAAGAGGATAAGAAAGTCTTAATCATTCTCCTCCTCCTCCCAGGCACAGAGTGATGCCGCGTACACACCATCATTTTTCGGCATGAAAAAAACGTTGTTTTAAAAAAATGTCATTTAAAACGATGGTGTGTGGGCTTCACATCATTTTTCGGGTTCTGAAAAACGACAAATTTTTTCTTCGAACATGTTGCATTTTTTAACGATGTTTAAACAATGTCGTTTTTCGGGTTGTAAAAAATGATCGTGTGTGTGGGCTAAAACGACGTTAAAAACCCGCGCATGCTCAGAAGCGAGTTATGAGACGGGAGCGCTCGTTCTGGTAAAACTACCGTTCATAATGGAGATCGTACATTCATCACGCTGTAACAGACAGAAAAGCGCGAATCGTCTTTTACTAACACGGAATCGGCTAAACCAAGCTTTTTATCTCCTAATTAATTGTCTATTCCAGTGCTCAATCAATGGAAAATATTTGTGACGATTAAAAAAGACATAAAAGGTTTGGGACTTTATATGAGGCCAAGGACTGTGTCTCCATCCCCAATATGAGGAATACATGGGAGCCGGGTTCTGGACTTTGGTGTCCGTTTATGAAGCAGTGAACAGCGGTGATCCCAAGGATCCCAAGGATCACCGCTGATCACAGCCCATAGACAGTTTATGAAACAGAGATAATCGGGGGAGAAGATGTTTGAATTTGTTTTCTCGCCGATTATCTCCACACACAGAGGAGTCTCAGGGACTGACACAGAAACGGCCATTTTATGAAGCTGCGATCTGCTCGCTTCACTGGCGAGTCAGAATTCACCATCTCAGAGGTGGGGAATCGGGGAGTGAAGAGGGAATCCCGGGGGATCTGAGGAGGGAGGAGGAAGATTGTTAACTTCCTTCTACGTTGTTCAGACCCCCCTGTAACCATGTCCCCCTGTAATATTTATGTGTATACATGTATATAATGTGTACATGTATATATATATATATTGGCCCGGATTCAGATACATTTTCGTATCTATCGGCGGGCGTAGCGTATCTCATATACACTCCGCCGCCGTAACTTAGGACGCAAGTTCCGTATTCAGAAAAAACTTGTGCCCTAAGTTACGGCGGCGTAGTGTAAATGTGTCGGCGTAAGCCGCCTAATTTAAATGTGGATGATGTGGGCGTGTTTTATTTAAATTACTTGTGACCCCACGTAATTGACGTTTTTTACGAACGGCGCATGCGCCCTCCGTGAACGTTTTCAAGTGCACATGCTCCAAATTACGCCGCAAACTGTCAATGCTTTGTAACTTACGTACAGCCCTATTCGCAAACGACTTACGTAAACAATGTAAAATATGACGACGTCCATACCTAACATGACTTACCCCTGCTTTATGAGGGGTAACTTTACGCTGGAAAAAGCCTTACGTAAACAACGTAAAAAATGCGCCGGGCGGGCGTACGTTTCTGAATCGGCGTATCTACCTAATTTGCATATTCCTTGTGTAAATCTACGGAAGTGCCACCTAGCGGCCAGCGTAAATATGCAACCTAAGATATGATGGTGTAAGAGACTTACGCTGGTCGGATCTTAGGGAAATCTATGCGTAACTGATTCTAAGAATCAGGCGCATAGATACGACCGACGGAACTCAGAGATACGACGGCATTTCCAGAGATACGCTGTCGTAACTCGTATCTGAATCCGGGCCATAGTGTGTGTATATACATGTATATACAATGTGTGTGTGTGTGTGTATATATATATTATGCAGGGGGACTCGTTATTTTAATTACATTACCACTCCGTCTGTCATCAGGGTTGGACTGGGACAAAAATTTGGCCCTGGACTTCATCCAGACTGGCCCACTTTAACAGGTCTCTCCCATGGCGGCCGGACAACTCCCGCACCCCCCCCCCCCCCGGCCACCCTCTCCCCCTTCACTAGCCGTTCTACTTTATTAGAGTAGAATGGTTGGTACTGGTACTCTTTTATAGGCAGTACCAGTGGGGAAGCTAGACATTATTTCACCCGTTATTTCATCAGTTTGGTGCCCCCCCCTTATGGGACAAGATTAGGCAGAAGTGAGAAACTCCCAGGCCATAGCTGTTGAGTCAGCTGTCTGTCCCCTCCCCCATGCTCCTCTGTCATCCCCCCTGCTCCTCTGGTCCTCCCCCTGCTTCTTTGTTCCCCCCAGGTGAGCTCTGCGGGAAGGGAGAGACAGAGGAGCGGAGGGGGGCAGTGGTCCGCTGTCACTGAAACCGGCCCACTGAGCCATCGGCCCACCGGGAAACTCCCTGTAGTCCCAATGGCCAGTCCATCCCTGTCTGTCAGTGTACTGAGCGGTGATAATTTATCACGGCTCAATAAGCGGACATCTCGGTTTTTCTGTGAATTTCTGGTACTGTAAAGTCTCACGAGATTCCAGTATCGGGGGCCGTTCTCCAGTATCGGGGGCCGTTCTCCACTGTTTGAAGAGTTGGTAGATCACTTCTCTCCTCCAAGGGTGAAGCGATCTTCTCCGCTTCAGAAACTGGCACTGAAAAATCTCCTCCATGAATGCCGGAGAACGAAGGAGGGAATAGATTTCACTGCTTCATAACAGGACACCTTTATGTGAAAAATGCAACCAAGGAGACCCAACGACATAAAAGTGTCTGGTAGGTATACCATAAATTATGACTATAAATCATGCATAATAACATAATACATATAAAATGGTAACATGAAAAGACTTTATTCCATAACATAATACATAATAGTATGATGGTATATTGGTATAGCAGCATGATGATACACTAGGGATGAGCCTTGTGTTCAAGTCGAACATCTAGGGCCGGAGACGGCGTATCTCCTGATACGCCGTCGTATCTCTGAGTGCGGGGCGTCGTATCTATGCGCCTGATTCAGAGAATTAGTTAAACATAGATTTCTCTAAGATCCGACAGGCGTAAGTGTCTTACACCGTCGTATCTTAGGCTGCATATTTACGCTGGCCGCTAGGTGGCGCTTCCGTATAGTTACGCGAGGAATATGCTAATAAGGTATTTACGCCGATTAAGAAACGTACGTCCCGCCGGTGCATTTTTTTACGTTGTTGACGTTAGGATTTTTTCGGCGTATAGTTACCCCTGCTATATGAGGCGTAGCCAATGTTAAGTATGGCCGTCGTTCCCGCGCCGAGTTTTGAAAATTTTACGTCGTTTGCGTAAGTTGTTCGCGAATAGGGCTGTACGTCATTTACGTTCACGTCTAATCCAATACGTCCTTGCGGCGTACTTTGGAGCAATACACACTGGGATATTTTACGGACGGCGCATGCGCTGTTCAAAAAAAACGTTAAAAACACGGGGTCAAGTAACATTTAAATAAAACACGCCCCCAACATCCCCATTTGAATTACGCTGCCGTAACTAAGGGCGCAAGTTCTTTCTGCATACGGAACTTGCACCCAAAGTTACGGCGGCGTAACGTATCTGATATACGTTACGCCTGAAGAAAGATAGAGCATTCTAGCATTGGCTTTGGCCAATTATGCATCAGGGGATTTAGTACACGCCCCACACTATATAAGGCCGCCTGAAAGTCGGCCTTGTGTAGTGTGTTGCGGCATTTGTGAAAGACAGACAGAGAAAGAGAGAGAGAGAGAGAGAGACCGTGTAATTTCAATTGAGTTAGATAGAGCAGGCAGGCGAGTCAGTTAGCTGCAGTGTGTAGAGGATATATATGCATCCCAGGTGTTGTATATTTATACACTGTATTCAGTTTAGCGAGATCCGTTCCTGTATTCTCTTCCTAATATACTGACAGGCAGGCAGGTGATTGTGCTAGCTGCAGTATTTTCACTTAGTGTACTGTGTCCTTTGCACAGTGTGCACCTAAAGCTTACCTGAATACAATTGCTGGTTTTCTCATACAAATTTAGACGGGGACATACAGGCCCAGATTCACAGAGATTGCACACACCGTACGGCACGCCAACGTAGCGTGGCGAGGCAAGCATTGAATTCAGCCAGCCAGTGCACCCAACGCTGTGCCAGTGTGGCGTTCGAAGGCGTACGCTGGCGTAGGTGGAAGTGGGCGTGACCCCATGCAAATGATGGCCCGAGCGCCAGACAGGTACGCCGGCGTGGCACAGCGTTTTACGCCCAGCATATCACGAACTGCGCATGTGCCATGACGTGGACCCATGAGCCGTGATGTGGATGCATGCACAGCACCCCCCTGCACCTGCGCACAACCACGCTGGCACAACCGCCTAAGCTACGACGGATCACCGCGTACGCGGTGAACATAAGGTACGCCCAGCGAGATGCACGTCCAACGCACAGTACGCCGGCGTCAGACAGTGACATTGATAAGGAGAAGCGAAAGAAGAACTTCTCCGTGGATGAGAGGGCGATCCTAAACACGGCCATTGGGAAGTATGATACCTACCTCTACGGAGCACAGAGCGGGAGGACAAGCAAGGCCAGGAAACTTGAAAACCTGCAGAAGGTCACCCTGGATCTGAACACCCTCGGACACGAAACCCGAACATGGAAGGAGGCGCAGAAGAAAATTAACGACATGCGTCGGCGTGTCAGGGAAAAGCTGGCGAAGGTGAAGAGACAGGGGAGGCGGATCAGCTAGCAAGTTGAAGCTGTCTGCTGAAGAGGAGGTCATAGCCAGCTGCCTGGCGGAGGAGCAGGTGGAGGGCCTGGAGGGATTTGACTTCAGCGAACACGACTTGAGGAGAGGTAAGTGTGTTTCATCCCCCATCCGGTGTGGAGCATGTGAGGGGTGCAAGGGAACATGTGACAAGTGTGTGGGCCCACCAACATGTGAATGCTGTGTGTCATCCACAGATGTGCTGGAGGGAGCTGGGCCATCATCTGTCTCTGGACGACCCACGGCAGGCAAGCACCAACATGTCCATCGGCCTGACCCCCTGGGAAGCCACAAAGCTTGTCAACACGCCGTGGCTGCAGCAACGGTGGAGGGGAGTGCACACACAGGTGCATTGGAGGTCGTCGTGGAGGAGCCTGTGGACATCCAACAGGAGGACTTCCTGTACCTCGATGAGGAGACCCTCAGTGCCGGACCCTCTGAGACGGTGGAAGTCGCTGACCTCTTGTAAGGCAAAACAGCATTAACCGCCGAGATCCATTCTTGAGGTGTCGGCGGTGTAACCCGCAACCATTTTCTCGCAATTAACAACTTGGCAATAAACAATGATTCTTGCAAATATATATATGTGGGGACACTAACGTCAATGGGAAGTTGACTTGTCCCAATTGATCTTCAGGCCTGAATAACTACCAACATTTTGTATGACCTCCAGAGCCACCTGTAGGGATGGTCCCGCATCCGCCAGGTACAACAGCATGTCGTCTGCATATAAACTAATCAATTCCACCACACCCCCACTTTTCGGGCCCTGAATACCCGGGTGCGCTTGCAAGGTAGAGGCAAGAGGCTCCACTGCCAGTGCATACAATAACGGGGACAGAGGGCAGCCCTGACTCGTGCCCCTAGACAAGGGAAAAGGAGCAGACACCCTCCCGTTGACCAAGACCCTGGCACTGGGCCCACTATAAAGAAGTTGAATCCATTTGATAAATTTAGGTCCAAACCCGAACCTAGCCAGACACACCCAGAGGTACTCCCATTCGACAGAGTCGAACGCCTTTGCTGCGTCAAGAGACACCACAACCCTTGAGCCCACCTGCAAGTTCATGTGAAGCCTACGAAGGTTAAACGCTGTATTCTTAGCAGGCATAAATCCAGTCTGGCCACAAAGGCAAGTAAATAAATCTCCCAGGTGATAAACTCAATCCACAGAGAAAAGTGCTGGACAGAAAGTTCCTCCACCAACGATAAAAAAGCCTCTTACCGAATGGAATTGATCTCTGGTTTAAGAGAGATCAAACTGCGCATAAGAGGCATGGATGGATATCCCATAGGCAGCAATGGACAGCAAACAGCGGTGAAATCCTAGTCACTGATCTTTACAGATGCATCTCTCGATGGGTCATCCAAGGATATAAGAAAGCAGAGAGACTCCACATAGCGTAATAACGTCTTGGTTTATTATCGAATCAATAAAATAACACTTACATGTCAATGTAGGCAAACGAATAAAATTTGAGCCGGCCCGCTCGATACACAGCCTGTATCAGGTAAACAGTACGCGGTGACGTCAGCACGCCGCCTCCCAACGTTTCGTCGCAATCGGACTTGGTCACGGGATACAGGCGGCGCTCTGAATCACCGCATAAATACAATAGACAGCGGATGTAGCCTCGATGTGGTGAGGCATCTGAAGATACATCGGACATCTTAACTTGGGGAAAGCCCAACCAAAGTAATAGCAAAAGCAAGGTGGAAAAGGGAACTGCAATAGAATAACTAACAACTTTGCCAGCACTCAAAAGCAGACAGAGATAAAAATAAAAAGACGCTGACTAGAAGCCAAACGCCACATCCACAGTGCTATAAACTAAGATCTTAGGGATCAGAGATCAAAGGTCATATTGATATAAAAAAGACCATGACATTAATCACAGAGAATTATATACATATAAATTGGAATCATTAAATTCTTGACAAAAATAAACTTATCCTGTCAGACATAAAAATTAAAAATTAATTTTAAAATTAAATCGGCAGTCATGAAATAGAATATGGTCATATCCCATAGACAAACAGACCATTCCTGACAATCGACTATCAACATATTAAACATGCCCCACCAGGCACGCATCAAGATGCCAAAGTATCCAGTATACCATAAACAATTAATCCATAATCATAAAGGTATAAATAACTGAAACTTTAAAATTTGCCCCATAAGGACAACATCATACTGGCCAGGCATCCATCATCACTAAAAACAGTAAGCCAATGCCAAGAAAAAAACATACATTTATATATAAAATGAATAAGAATAAAAATAAAAATAAAAGGAATATTTAATTTCATTAGGTGACCCAAAAGGAACACCCACCAATAGCCAACGCTAAATAAAAGTCGTTGCAAAACAAATCATCCAATATATAGAATGTCTTTGTTTCTATGTATTAAACTTGCTAAAAGAGTTTAGCCCAGCAAATGAGGTGTAAAGTCACCAAAAATGGTAATTGGGAAACAAAAAACAACCCACCCATGGCAGTAGTTTACCCTCTAGACACCACACCGAGCTTACATTCCGCCAATATCAAAAACTCCCAAAATGGCTGGAAAATGCCGTTAAATTAGCTAAAAAACAATGGCAATGCTGACAATAATCATAAGAATAGCCACATAACAGTGAACTTATGGTATTCAAAAAAAAGGTTAAGACAATATCGTAAGGAATAAACAAGGAATTAACAGTAGTATTAAATACAAAATTAATTGCATAAAGTACATGGATGTATAATAATCAACCCAACCTAAATAATGAACTAGGCATTTGCAATAAAACAATTAACGTCCACCTCTATATTTAGGCCGAAGGGAGTATAACATTTCAGTTTGTAAACCCAAGACATTTCCAACTTAGAGATAGATCTTACAAGGTGGCTACCTCTCCAATGGGGACTGTACTTATCTATCCCAAGAAAGATAGTATTTTTAGGGTTTCTGTTATGCGCCGTTAAATAGTGCTTCGAGACAGAATGTTTAGTATAGCCCAAACGTATATTGTTGATATGCTCGTTCAACCGAACCTGTAGGGGGCGCTTGGTCCTACCCACATACTGAAGCCCGCATGGGCACTGGAGCATATATACTACCCCAGTGGTAGAGCACGTAATAAACGGTTTTATAGCATAACTTTTAGAGGTACATGTAGAGTTGAAGGTAGTGGTTCTCCTAGAATTACACCCATTGAGGGAACAGACCTGACACTTGCCACATTTATAGTAGCCCGTGAGGCCCGAGAAAAACCTCGAATCCATGTTAGGTGGATTCAAGATATTTGGAGCCAATTTGTCTTTCAATGAGGGTGCCCCTCTAAACACCACCTGTGGCCTGTCAGGTAATAAACCTCCCAGGATTTTATCGTTTTTGAGAATATGCCAGTGTTTTACAACCAGATTTTTCACATTCGCATATTGGCATGAATAGTTGGTAATAAAGGGATTGCGAAAACCGTTATTATTCTCCCTATCTGTTCTGACAGTTAGAAGATCGCCTCTATTCACTTCCTGCACCTCTGCCATAGTGTCACACAAAAAGGCACTAGAATAGCCTTTTTCCAAAAACCGCTGAGTGAGAACACCTGATTGTTCCAAAAAGGTGGCATCCTCAGTACAATTGCGTTTTAATCTAAGATATTGGCTTTTAGGAACAGATTTTAGCCATGATGTATGATGACAGCTATTCTTAGGAATAAAAGCATTCCTGTCCGTGGCCTTAAAAAATGTTGCGGTAACAAAGGCACCATCAATGACAGAAATGGTCAGGTCTAGAAAGTTAACTCTCTCCTGGCTTACCTCTCGACTCAAATGGATACCCCGACTGTTAATATTCAAGGCATCCAAAAATTGTATCAAGTCGATCTCGGCACCATCCCATAGGAGGAGGATGTCGTCTATGTACCTGGCCCACAGAAGAATCTGGGGCCTAGTGTGAACACAGACGACATCCTCCTCCCACTTGGCCATAAAGAGATTCGCCAAGCTGGGGGCATATTTAGCCCCCATGGCGACACCTCTATCTTGTCTATAAAACTGGCCATTGAACCAGAAATAGTTATGGGAGGCCGCGTATTCAAGCAACTCCATAATATACATAACCTGTCTGTTAGGCAAACCTGAATCTCGTTCCAAAAAATGTGAAACTGCCTCCAAGCCCAATTGGTGCGGGATTACAGTATACAATGAGGTAACGTCTGCCGTTACCATCCAAAGATTCGCAGTCGGAGTGAGATCATTGAGCAGATTGATAATATGCCTCGTATCTTTGACATAAGATGGCATTTTACGTACCAAAGGTTGTAGGTAGAAATCTATATACTTGCCCACCCGGGAGGTGATGGAATCTATACCACTGACTATAAGCCGTCCCGGGGGGCAAGAAAGGTTCTTGTGAACCTTTGGCAGGTAATAAATGATAGGGGTCCGAGGAGACTCTGGAATCAGAAAGGCCTTTTCCTTTTTGTTCAGTATGTGTAACACAGAGCCCTTATCAACCAACTTAACCAATCTCTTTTTATATTTACTACCTGGATCGAAAATAAGAGGGGTATATGTGTCAGTGTCCGCTAGTATGCGGTACATCTCTTTCATATAGTCCTCTTTGTTGAGGACCACAATCCCCCCACCTTTGTCCGCCGGGCGGACAATGACATTTTTATTAGCACAGAGGGAATGAATTCCCGATTCTAAAATTTGTTTATTCCTTACATTCTTAACCTGGAGAGCTTCCAAGTCTTTTAAAACAAGATCTCTGAAAACCTTCTGAGAAGGCGCCAAATGGCCTGGTGGATTATAGGTAGAAGCGTTGGATAAACCAGAGTGGACATAGTTATGGGTAAGGGTTCTTGAGGGGTTAAAAGGGTTGGAAGCAATATAACGCTGAACGTTCAGCTTCCGGACATATTTATGTATGTCCATGTATGTAGCGAATTTGTTCAAATTCTTAGGGGGAGCATACTTAAGTCCTTTATCCAACACAGCAATTTCTGGGCCTGTTAAGGAATGGGCACTGAGATTGAAAATGCCCTTACCTACTACATTCTCGGTCTTTTGGGACTGTACTCGCCACCCCCTCTAGTCCCTCTTTTAGTTCTCCCAGTCTTTTTAGGCCTTGTCCTACACGGGGAAAAACCCATTGACCTTGCCCTTGACCTTCCACTTGTAAATCCTCAAATGAGTACAATCCCCCACTTGCACCCATGTCACCATAGGTCGCCAGTGGGTTCTGATAGGTCCCAACATCCGTATCAACAACATTACCTAAGGGCAAGAAACTGTTCTGAGTCAGCACATTATATCCTGTTTCATAGTCCCCTGTGTAATGAACCACATCGTTCTCTTTATAAGTAGGAGGTGGGTTATAGTTAGGTACCCTGTTATGAGTATTTCCCAGATATTCCTGGTATTGATTGCCCAAATGATTGGCAACCATATGGTTACCAGGCGTAGCTGGTCTGTACTGTCCACCTCTCCCTCGAACGGTGGAGACTCCCTGGCGTGGGTATAATCCGCCCCGCGGGCGGAAACCGGGAGGGGGAAAAGGTATACCTCTCTGCCCTCCTCCATTCCCTCCCACATTGGTGTAAGGCACAAAAGGTCGTTTACCCTTCTTAGAGGGCCCACCTGGGGTACCTCCATTTTTGGATCTGACCTGAGGGCCACTTGCAGTGGAGGGGTATCCTAAGGTACTACCCCCACTGGCTTGACCCGTATGAGGAGGAATAGTGTCCATGGAGGGATTGGACACACCCTGTTCTTCTGCCAAAAGTTTCTTTTGCCAGTCAAAGATAAGGACTGAATGATAGTCTGCAATATCCCTGTTGTATTTCTTTTTCTTTTTATTTTTTTGTTCTTTTTCCTCTTTTTCTAGCACTTTAAGCAGATTTTTAGATTTCTCTAGATACTCCTCAGATGACATAAAGGGAACCAGTTTTTCTTTAATTATTTTGATTTCATCATCCAATCTCTTGAGTTTGCTGGTTTTCCGCTCACCCAAGAACTTTAGAAGATTTAAACCAGCATCATTAAAATATTTAAACCAACCAGTGAGGTCTGTTTCTCCCTTTTGGGGGGCAATCTCCCACCGGAGACTCCTGGGAACTATTTGTTGTTTCAGATATGTATCTAAAAACACTATGTCCCATTGGGTGTGTATTTCCGAAACAGTGAGATTCTTCAACCTCATAAAAAGTCCCCCCAGATCTGCATCTCCCTCTTTAAAAGCTTCGAAAACACCCTCTGTGTTGACAACACGGTTTGCTCTGACTTTCTAGACCTGACCATTTCTGTCATTGATGGTGCCTTTGTTACCGCAACATTTTTTAAGGCCACGGACAGGAATGCTTTTATTCCTAAGAATAGCTGTCATCATACATCATGGCTAAAATCTGTTCCTAAAAGCCAATATCTTAGATTAAAACGCAATTGTACTGAGGATGCCACCTTTTTGGAACAATCAGGTGTTCTCACTCAGCGGTTTTTGGAAAAAGGCTATTCTAGTGCCTTTTTGTGTGACACTATGGCAGAGGTGCAGGAAGTGAATAGAGGCGATCTTCTAACTGTCAGAACAGATAGGGAGAATAATAACGGTTTTCGCAATCCCTTTATTACCAACTATTCATGCCAATATGCAAATGTGAAAAATCTGGTTGTAAAACACTGGCATATTCTCAAAAACGATAAAATCCTGGGAGGTTTATTACCTGACAGGCCACAGGTGGTGTTTAGAGGGGCACCCTCATTGAAAGACAAATTGGCTCCAAATATCTTGAATCCACCTAACATGGATTCAAGGTATTTCTCGGGCCTCACGGGCTACTATAAATGTGGCAAGTGTCAGGTCTGTTCCCTCAATGGGTGTAATTCTAGGAGAACCACTACCTTCAACTCTACATGTACCTCTAAAAGTTATGCTATAAAACCGTTTATTACGTGCTCTACCACTGGGGTAGTATATATGCTCCAGTGCCCATGCGGGCTTCAGTATGTGGGTAGGACCAAGCGCCCCCTACAGGTTCGGTTGAACGAGCATATCAACAATATACGTTTGGGCTATACTAAACATTCTGTCTCGAAGCACTATTTAACGGCGCATAACAGAAACCCTAAAAATACTATCTTTCTTGGGATAGATAAGTACAGTCCCCATTGGAGAGGTAGCCGCCTTGTAAGATCTATCTCTAAGTTGGAAATGTCTTGGGTTTACAAACTGAAATGTTATACTCCCTTCGGCCTAAATATAGAGGTGGACGTTAATTGTTTTATTGCAAATGCCTAGTTCATGATTTAGGTTGGGTTGATTATTATACATCCATGTACTTTATGCAATTAATTTTGTATTTAATACTACTGTTAATTCCTTGTTTATTCCTTACGATATTGTCTTAACCTTTTTTTTGAATACCATAAGTTCACTGTTATGTGGCTATTCTTATGATTATTGTCAGCATTGCCATTGTTTTTTAGCTAATTTAACGGCATTTTCCAGCCATTTTGGGAGTTTTTGATACTGGCGGAATGTAAGCTCGGTGTGGTGTCTAGAGGGTAAACTACTGCCATGGGTGGGTTGTTTTTTGTTTCCCAATTACCATTTTTGGTGACTTTACACCTCATTTGCTGGGCTAAACTCTTTTAGCAAGTTTAATACATAGAAACAAAGACATTCTATATATTGGATGATTTGTTTTGCAACGACTTTTATTTAGCGTTGGCTATTGGTGGGTGTTCCTTTTGGGTCACCTAATGAAATTAAATATTCCTTTTATTTTTATTTTTATTCTTATTCATTTTATATATAAATGTATGTTTTTTTCTTGGCATTGGCTTACTGTTTTTAGTGATGATGGATGCCTGGCCAGTATGATGTTGTCCTTATGGGGCAAATTTTAAAGTTTCAGTTATTTATACCTTTATGATTATGGATTAATTGTTTATGGTATACTGGATACTTTGGCATCTTGATGCGTGCCTGGTGGGGCACGTTTAATATGTTGATAGTCGATTGTCAGGAATGGTCTGTTTGTCTATGGGATATGACCATATTCTATTTCATGACTGCCGATTTAATTTTAAAATTAATTTTTAATTTTTATTTCTGACAGGATAAGTTTATTTTTGTCAAGAATTTAATGATTCCAATTTATATGTATATAATTCTCTGTGATTAATGTCATGGTCTTTTTTATATCAATATGACCTTTGATCTCTGATCCCTAAGATCTTAGTTTATAGCACTGTGGATGTGGCGTTTGGCTTCTAGTCAGCGTCTTTTTATTTTTATCTCTGTCTGCTTTTGAGTGCTGGCAAAGTTGTTAGTTATTCTATTGCAGTTCCCTTTTCCACCTTGCTTTTGCTATTACTTTGGTTGGGCTTTCCCCAAGTTAAGATGTCCGATGTATCTTCAGATGCCTCACCACATCGAGGCTACATCCGCTGTCTATTGTATTTATGCGGTGATTCAGAGCGCCGCCTGTATCCCGTGACCAAGTCCGATTGCGACGAAACGTTGGGAGGCGGCGTGCTGACGTCACCGCGTACTGTTTACCTGATACAGGCTGTGTATCGAGCGGGCCGGCTCAAATTTTATTCGTTTGCCTACATTGACATGTAAGTGTTATTTTATTGATTCGATAATAAACCAAGACGTTATTACGCTATGTGGAGTCTCTCTGCTTTCTTATATCCTTGGATGACCCATCGAGAGATGCATCTGTAAAGATCAGTGACTAGGATTTCACCGCTGTTTGCTGTCCATTGCTGCCTATGGGATATCCATCCATGCCTCTTATGCGCAGTTTGATCTCTCTTAAACCAGAGATCAATTCCATTCGGTAAGAGGCTTTTTTATCGTTGGTGGAGGATCTTTCTGTCCAGCACTTTTCTCTGTGGATTGAGTTTATCACCTGGGAGATTTATTTACTTGCCTTTGTGGCGGGACAATTTATTCATTGAACTTTATGTCACTTTTTGTTCACTTATCACTTATTTAGCGCGATCTCTTCCTTTTTTGCATATTTGACAGTGTAGTATAACACTTTTTGATCGCTGCTTTCCCCTTTTTTTCTTTGTCACTGTTTAACAAGCGCAATATTTTTTTCCTACATATAAATCCAGTCTGATCCGGGTGGATCGCGTTTAAAGTTATTGTAACACCCACTTTTGACTTTTACCTACAGGAAAGCCTATAATAAGGCTTACCTGTAGGTATAAAGAATATCTCCTAAACCTGTACGGATTAGGAGATATTCCCCCGCAATGCGCCGCTGATTGCAGCGGCGCATGCGCAGGGGGGATCCTCGGCTAAAAGGCCGGCCGCCGCCGGCCCTTGCCGGAATGAAATCTCCCGGGCGCATGTGAGCGGCCACAGAGGAATATAAGGATCCAAAGAAGGAGCGGAACTCCCCAGCCAGCATATCGGGGTCGGTAACCAGCTCACCATCAGCTCGAAGGGATACCACCATGGGAGGCTTGTGTTCCAGGTGAGCAAGGTAAGCCAGGAGATGTCCCGCCCATTCTCCACACTGATACGCTCTCTGCTTACTATAAAATATTTTCCTCTCTGCCTGTTCAAAATGGAGGTTATTCACCACCCGGGCCTGTAATTTTAACCGGTCGGCTGTGGAGGGGGAGGGGCTGTTAGTGAAATCTTGTTCCATAGTCACCAAAGACTGCTCCGCCTGTCTGACTACCAGGGAAGAGGTTTTCCTATATCTGGCTATACGGTGATAGAGAAACATGCGGGCGTGAGACTTAAAGGAGTCCCAGACTACAAGAGGCGCTGTATCCTTATTAGTTTGGAAAAATAAATCCCACTCCTCGCCAGCCTCCTACAAATCGGGGACGACTGATAGCCAGAAGGGATTACGTTTCCAGGTATAGGTCGTGGGGGGAGAATCAAGCCGAAGATGGGCCCAAAAGGGGGCATGGTCAGAAAGGACCCAAGGGTTGAATCCTACATCCCTTAATAGCGGCAGTAGGGATCTGGACACCAGGATAAGGTCTATACGTGACATGGCATTATGGGTAGCCGAGAAACATGAAAATGCCTTATCCTGAGTGTAGCGATGTCTCCAAGTGTCCACAAGATTCAGGCCTGCAAGTAGGTTACCGAATCTAGTGACAGGGTGGGCCTGACCACCCGCAGGAAGTGAAGATATCCTGTCCAAGTCTCTATTCGATACGCTATTAAAGTCTCCTAGCCAGAGAGCAGGCACTGCAGGAAACTGGGCCATAAAGCATAACCCTTCTGTCAAAACTGTAAATTGAAAGGGCGGGGGTATATAAATTGCTAATATAAGGAGTTCCAGACCATGTAATCTGGCATGTAAGAATAAAAACCTGCCCTGAGGGTCATATTGGAGCGACAACAATGAAAATTGTGCGGTTTTAGCCACCAATATTGCAACACCTCTGGAATTAGCTGTATGCGGAGCCTAATAGATCCAGCCCACCAAGGGTTTTTTAAGTGCTAGCTGAAGTTGTCCCGTGAGATGAGTCTCCACCAGCACCATAAGGTCAGCGCGCTGCGCCTTGAGGTATGACAGCACTGCATTCCTCTTAGGATGAGCCCTGATACCACACACATTCCAGGTTATACACTTTAGAGTAGGCATGGCAAGAGCAAATAATAAGCAATACCCCCAGCTCTCCAACCCCACGCGCCACCATCCCGAACACCCCCACATGTGGGAGGGCCCGAGACAGCGCACACGGAATCAGGGGAGACCAGGGCAGGGGATTGCAGAGTGAGCCACCTGGAATCCATTTTCAGGGCAAAATACAAGTTGTCAACAGGACCAAGTAAAAAAAAAACTAGGGCATATACATTGAGCTGCATGGGCGGGCAGGGTACCAGGGACAACCCCCCCCACCCGAACAGGCCCAAGGACAGCTGAAAACCCCCATGAACACCAGCTAAGTACATTCTTCAGCAGTAAACGAACATCAAAATAAGCACACCAATAAAAAAAAACATTAACTTAAACAGAAACCAAGCTCTGGGGTGCCCGGGCGGGTGACACGACAAACAACGATCGTCTGCATCAGATCAGACCCGACAGACCAGGGAAACCACTTTAGTGCAATATAGCAAACATTACAGTTGAAATTGAAAAGAGCGAGTCCCGCAAGGGCGCTCGGAACTAGGGGGGCGATTATCCGCTGCAGATCAGACAGCAGCACGAGGAGTGAGACCACCAGACCTAGATCTCCAGGATGACATGCAGGGGGAACACTACAGGATACAAAAGCATGAGTCCGGGACCTGGGTGTCATGATGGGTGGTAGCTTGCCGTAAGCGTCAGTGATGTGGGGCTACCACATAGGTAAATCATTGGGAGATTATAGGGGGGAAAAGGAACAGAGTGACCAGACATGAAGGGGGGCAGGATAAACAAGTCAGTAACAGGGAGAGAAGGAAGGATCTGCAAACTCCGCAGTATAGGTAGGTCACCACCGAAACGGGGAGCAACACATGGGATCGCAGGGAGGGGAGAGAGGGCACAGTACCTGCAGAAGAAACAACAGTCCAAAGCTCCCGGGAAACTCAGAGAGAGACAGCTGCCAGGTCAGTTCCCACGATGCACACCAGGTAAAACCCGGTGGGCACTATTCCGATTCTCAGGCTTGTTCACAAGCAGGGGCCGCCCTATTCTCCAGCCACGCGAAGACAGCCTCTGGTGTGTCAAAAAAGTGCGCCCTGTCCTCACCGACCACCCGAAGCCTGGCCAGGAACAACATGGCATAAGAGTAATGTCGGACCCGTAGTTGGCGTTTGGCTTCGGTGAACAGGGCTATCCTCTTCTGGATGTCCGCCGAGAAGTCTGGGAAGGCCCTGATTTTGCCAATCTTGAAGGGAATATTACCCTTTAGCCTAGTAAGTCGCAGGACAGCGTCTCGGTCCCGAAAATTCAGCATTTTGGATATAAAAGTCCGAGGCGGATCGCCTTGAGTGGGGGTTTAGCCGCCAGTCTGTGGGCCCTTTCAACCACGAAGGAGGTAGAAAACTCTGCACGGCCGAACGTGGTGACAAGCAGTTTTTCCAGGAACGACGGGGGATCACAGACCTCTTCACCCTCTGGCAGGCCAACGAAACGTAGGTTACACCTCCGAAGACGATTTTCCATATCGTCCTGTTTGGCCATTACCAGGGTAAGTTGATGTTGTAAACGCTCCGTGGTGACCTGCAATGGCTGTACCTCATCCTCCACATGGCCAATCCGGGTCTCAGTCTCTCTAACATGGTCTCTAAGTTTCTGCATGTCTTGGCGGAGGAGGGAGATATTAATTTTCACCTCCTCGATCTTTCCCATTAAAGTGCTCTTGCAATTGGATATAGCCTCCAGTACTCTAGCGTTCGGGTCAGCAGAAAAAGAGGAGCCGGTGCCATCTTCCCCCTCGCCCTTCTTCTCCGTGAGACGGAATTTAGCTAGTTTAGCAGCGGCATCCTACTTTGTTTTCGGAGGCGACATAATCCCTGATGATGCAGGGTAGCAGGTGATCCGAGTCACAGCAGATATTAGGCAATAGCAGCCCCAGGATAGTAAAATCGGATAGAAAGCAAGCAGAGCTCCCGTACAGCACTCCTCACACAATTCTGCTCCAAGCCACGCCCCCCATGACCTTTTTAACAAAAACTTTCAGACTGGCCTTGAAAAAGACCAGAAAAAAAACAACAAAATCCATCTCTCTGAGACTTCAACCTATTTAGGGTTAGCGGATTTTTTTCTATGCTTTCCGAACCTCCATTAAATCAAACTTGGCCTGGTTTGCTCATCCCTACTTGCTACCTATCACTGGTCTTCCCTGACATACAAACTTTGTATTAGGTCCTAACTCCTGAAGCTCCTGGCTGACGCACATTTGCATGGCTGTGGATGAACACAATCTTAGCTAACAAACTGAAATGATTCACTTGGACAGACTTAGAAACGGAGCCCTTAAAAAGGGTTATCAATATAAATAGGAAAGACCCTGCTATTATGTCCTAGACACCACATGGGGCTGAGAAACACAAACAGCTTGACGTTTACTATGATGGGGATCTGATTTCCATCTGATATTAAAATGGCTTCTCGTCTTGTATATAATCTTTGTATGTGATGTTACCGATCTCTAACGGAAAGCAGAATTAGAGTAGATGAACAAAACAGCCACACCAGAACCATTCAGCTAATATGTTTTATATGTAAGAAAACATACCGACCTCCTGGAAAATCAGACATCTAAAAATCCATTCTTATTCCAACCTTTTTCCGAGTAAGAAAAGCTCACCCCAAAATTCCTAGTCTGTCCAAGACGGTGAATTCAACTCTCTCATCCATCGCCATCATTTTTATTTTGCTATGTTTTTTATTATTAGTACAGATTAATCGGAGTGCTCTTGTAGCCTGCTTTTTCTTAATGTTAACGAGTTTTGATTTTACATAATATAGAAATGCATCCAACGCGGCTTTCAGAACTTAGAGAACAAAGGTCAGGGTACTTAAGCATAATCATTGGGAGTTTGGTCCAGTGTGTGACTCGTTGTTTCCAAGTGTTACATTGTGTTAGAGGAGAAGAGGAAAATGAACCATTAAAGACATTAGGAGACCGTCTGTCAATATGTTGGGGTCCCAATTTCTACATTAACCTTGTCATTACTAGAAAGATCTAAAATGCTTTAGCTAATTATTATTCTAAAGACTTTGGCTCAAAATGTGAAGTTTATAAGATTTCCGGATTATCAAGGATACTGAAATGAAACATTTTCTGGCCAAATGCTGTTCACAGTTGTCTGGCTCCCAATTCTCTCACATCTCATACAACTTCTCACTACATGTGGTCACCTTTCAATGCTAAGAAGCCTGACCTCAATGGACGATTTCGTCCCCAATGGTTTGCTTGTAATGACTGCTCCTCGCAAGCTGTCTGGTAAACATCAGGTGAACCCAATGTTTTTCCATCACTGATTATAAGAACATTTAGGATTTACAGTAACCCATGTTTCTGGATTTGCTGTTTCTTTTTCCATAAATCACTGGAAGAGAGTCTCCATGCTGCCATTTAATCCAGCTCAGGGATCTCCAAACTAAGTCCCTCCAGCTCTGGCGGAAATACACGTCCCATGAGGCATTGTAAAACTCTGACATTCACAGACATGACTAGGCATGATGGGAATTGTAGTTCCTAAAAAACTGCAGGGCAATAGTTTGGAGATATTCTATCATTTACAATGTAGTCACTACAGCCAATCATATCCAGAAGCCTTGGATTTCCAAGCATCCCTTTCACCAGGACCACCAAAATTCCAGAAGCATTGGATTTCCAAGCATCCCTTTCACCAGGACCACCAAAATTCCAGAAGCCTTGGATTTCCAAGCATCCCTTTCACCAGGACCACCAAAATTCCAGAAGCATTGGATTTCCAAGCATCCCTTTCACCAGGACCACCAAAATTCCAGAAGCCTTGGATTTCCAAGCATCGCTTTCACCAGAACCCCACCAAAATTCCAGAAGCATTGGATTTCCAAGCATCCATTTCACTAGGACCACCAACATTCCAGAAGCCTTGGATTTCCAAGCATCCCTTTCACCAGGACCACCAAAATTCCAGAAGCATTGGATTTCCAAGCATCCCTTTCACCAGGACCACCAAAATTCCAGAAGCCTTGGATTTCCAAGCATGCCTTTCACTAGGACCACCAACATTCCAGAAGCCTTGGATTTCCAAGCATCCCTTTCACCAGGACCCCACCAAAATTCCAGAAGCCTTGGATTTCCAAGCATCCTTTTCACTAGGACCACCAACAATCCAGAAGCATTGGATTTCCAAGCATCCCTTTCACCAGGACCACCAAAATTCTAGAAGCATTGGATTTCCAAGCATCCCTTTCACTAGGACCCCACCAAAATTCTAGAAGCCTTGGATTTCCAAGCATCCCTTTCACCAGGACCACCAAAATTCTAGAAGCATTGGATTTCCAAGCATCCCTTTCACTAGGACCCCACCAAAATTCCAGAAGCCTTGGATTTCCAAGCATCGCTTTCACCAGAACCCCACCAAAATTCCAGAAGCATTGGATTTCCAAGCATCCATTTCACTAGGACCACCAACATTCCAGAAGCCTTGGATTTCCAAGCATCCCTTTCACCAGGACCACCAAAATTCCAGAAGCATTGGATTTCCAAGCATCCCTTTCACCAGGACCACCAAAATTCCAGAAGCCTTGGATTTCCAAGCATGCCTTTCACTAGGACCACCAACATTCCAGAAGCCTTGGATTTCCAAGCATCCCTTTCACCAGGACCCCACCAAAATTCCAGAAGCCTTGGATTTCCAAGCATCCCTTTCACTAGGACCACCAACAATCCAGAAGCATTGGATTTCCAAGCATCCCTTTCACCAGGACCACCAAAATTCTAGAAGCATTGGATTTCCAAGCATCCCTTTCACTAGGACCCCACCAAAATTCTAGAAGCCTTGGATTTCCAAGCATCCCTTTCACCAGGACCACCAAAATTCTAGAAGCATTGGATTTCCAAGCATCCCTTTCACTAGGACCCCACCAAAATTCTAGAAGCCTTGGATTTCCAAGCATCCCTTTCACCAGGACCCCACCAAAATTCCAGAAGCATTGGATTTCCAAGCATCCCTTTCACCAGAACCCCACCAAAATTCCAGAAGCATTGGATTTCCAAGCATCCCTTTTACCAGGACCACCAACATTCCAGAAGCCTTGGATTTCCAAGCATCACTTTCACCAGAACCCCACCAAAATTCCAGAAGCATTGGATTTCCAAGCATCCATTTTACCAGGACCACCAACATTCCAGAAACCTTGGATTTCCAAGCATCCCTTTCACCAGGACCACCAACATTCCAGAAGCATTGGATTTCCAAGCATCCCTTTCACCAGGACCACCAACATTCCAGAAGCATTGGATTTCCAAGCATCCCTTTTACCAGGACCACCAACATTCCAGAAGCCTTGGATTTCCAAGCATCACTTTCACCAGAACCCCACCAAAATTCCAGAAGCATTGGATTTCCAAGCATCCATTTTACCAGGACCACCAACATTCCAGAAGCATTGGATTTCCAAGCATCCCTTTCACCAGGACCCCACCAAAATTCTAGAAGCCTTGGATTTCCAAGCATCCCTTTCACCAGGACCCCACCAAAATTCCAGAAGCATTGGATTTCCAAGCATCCCTTTCACCAGAACCCCACCAAAATTCCAGAAGCATTGGATTTCCAAGCATCCCTTTTACCAGGACCACCAACATTCCAGAAGCCTTGGATTTCCAAGCATCACTTTCACCAGAACCCCACCAAAATTCCAGAAGCATTGGATTTCCAAGCATCCATTTTACCAGGACCACCAACATTCCAGAAACCTTGGATTTCCAAGCATCCCTTTCACCAGGACCACCAACATTCCAGAAGCATTGGATTTCCAAGCATCCCTTTCACCAGGACCCCACCAAAATTCCAGAAGCATTGGATTTCCAAGCATCCCTTTCACCAGGACCACCAACATTCCAGAAGCATTGGATTTCCAAGCATCCCTTTCACCAGGGCCACCAAAATTCTAGAAGCATTGGATTTCCAAGCATCCCTTTCACTAGGACCCCACAAAAATTCTAGAAGCCTTGGATTTCCAAGCATCCCTTTCACCAGGACCACCACAATTCTGCCACAGCTAGCTGCAGTGTGGAGCACCCTTACCCATACTTGGAATTGCCCAGCTATTTATTTATTTATTTATTTATTTTTTTTTTTTTTTTTTTTTTTTATACTTCAGACTCCACCTCATAGAGTGTGCATTTACATGCTCATGTTCTGCGTACCAGCCCATTGCATCTCTATTTCGGTTTTGCATCATTAGTGTCTTCTTGTTTTTTTATGCTAGTTGTTTTTGTTTTCCACTTTTGTGGTTTTTTTTTTATATTATATATATTATATTATTTTCTTGAATACATTTTTTACTTCTTTTGCTGGACATATACAAAAGTTTTCCCTTAATACTTCACCTCCCCTTACCCGTCCCCCCCCCCTCCTATCTCACCAAAACAATCTCCTTATACCTCTACTTCTCTCTGATTTTTCTATAATGGCCTCAAGTGTCTTCTCTTAATTTTTCCGCGTAACTCCACGATTTCTTAAAAGTTCTCCAATTTTCCCATTTCATATTTTGTAATATGTTATTACCCTCCATGTCCTCCTGTAGTTCCTCCATATTATACGTTTCTTCAACCGCATCGATCCATTCCCAGATCGATGGGCATTCCACCTCTTGCCAGCCCCTTGGAATTAATCTTTTGGCAGCATTCAATAGGTGTGGTACCAGCGATTTTTTATAACTTTTAATGCCTTCTTCCCCCCCGTGGAACAGGACAACCCATGGGTCCATCTTTATCTTTTTCTTTGTAATCTCTTCGACGCAGGCCAATATTTTTTCCCAGTACCTCCTTATCTTAGGGCATCCCCACCACAGGTGCGCCATATTTCCTGGTAAACCGCATCCCCTCCAGCACTCTCCAGTCTGTCCCTCTTTAAACTTCTTTAATTTGTCTGGTGTCATATACCATCCGGCTATGCATTTAAAACACATCTCTGCTGTGCGATTATCCACCGCGGAGGAGTGTGTCAGGGTCAGCATTTTCTCTATTGTGGTCCTATCCTGATGTGTCCCTAGTTCCCTTTCCCATTTTTTAATGAATGGGGGTATGTTCTGCTCTTCCATCTTCAGTAACATCTTATATAGTACCGAGATAGATCCTCTGGCATTTTTTGTAGAGCATATTTTTTCCAATTCCAATAACTGATCTCCCGACCTCAGTGGGTGTGGAAGGTCTTGGATAAAATGGTTTAGTTGCCGATATCTCCATTCATTAATTTCCAGGAAAGAGTTTTTTAATTTCAACTCCTGTAGTGTTAAAATGTGACCTTCCTTCATTATATCCCTTAATTGTATAGTGTCCATTTTAATCCAGTTTCCCCCCACTTGTGTTTTACCTGGTGCAAAATAATCATTATTCTTTAGTGATATAAGGGGTGAATTGTACTCTTTCACAATTTTTTTATAGACCGTGTCCCAAACTTTAAGTGCATTTTTAGTTATCTCGTGTGCGTTTTTATCTATTGTCCTAAATTGTGGAGGGTTCCAAATTATCTTATCTAACCTTGCCTGTGACAATTCATTTTCTACACTAACCCACCTTTTTTCTTTGCTAGCTCTGGCCCACTCCACCACTCTTGTCAATATCACCGCCTCATAGTATCTCTTGACATCGGGGACCGCTAATCCACCCTTTTTTTTTGGTTGTTTTAGGGTCTGAAGTGCTATCCTGTGCTTCTTATTTCTCCATATATAATTCATTATTAATTTTCTAAGGGCCGAGAACAATGTCCCGGGGAGGGCAATGGGGATCATCTGGAACTTATATAAAATTTTTGGCAGAATGACCATTTTGCAGTAATTAATTCGTCCTATCCATGATATTGCCCTGTTTTCTACCCTTTTTGTTTCTGTCTTAATTTCATTTAATAAAGGGATAAAGTTTATCGTATACATCTCCCTAGTAGATTTTGCTAACAGTATTCCTAGGTATTTGAGTTCTTTAACCCAAGCAAATTTGTACTTCATTTTCAGGAGTTGTTCTTCTATCTTGCTTATGTTAATACTCATAATCTCCGTTTTTGTGATGTTTAATTTAAAATTTGAGATTTCTCCGTATTCGCTACAAAGGTTTAGAAGGTTTGGGATTGATGTTTTAGGTTCCATTAAATAGAAGAGGACGTCGTCTGCAAAAGCTGCAAGTTTATGTTCTTCCTCTCCTATTTTAACCCCTTTTATTTTTTGAGAGTTTCTGATCCTAGCCAGCAGGGGTTCCAATGCGAGCACGAACAGTAATGGCGATAGAGGGCACCCTTGCCTTGTACCGTTTCTCATTAAGAAGGTTTGAGAGAGACTTCCGTTTATTTTTATTTTGGCCGTGGGGAACCTGTAGAGAGTGCCAATCCACTCCATCATCCTCTGTCCAAACCCCATTTCCTTCAGGGTGTGCAACATGAGTCCCCAGTCTACCCTGTCAAACGCTTTTTCTGCGTCTATCGACAGAAGTAGGCCTGGGGACCCCGCCGCTTTCATTTTCCGGAGGATTAACAGTGTTCTAACCCCATTGTCTCTCCCCTCTCTTCCCTGGACAAAACCCGTCTGATCCGGGTACACCAATCTCGCCATTTCCTGTTTAACTCTCCCGGCCAATACCTTTGCAAACAGTTTTAAATCTGTATTGAGCAGAGATATCGGCCGGTATCCTGAACAGTTTCCGATGTCCTTCCCTTCCTTAGGGATAACGGTGATAGTTGCCTCTGATGCCTCTTTACTTAGTTCGTACTCCTTTCCAAGCCCATTATAATACTGGCATAGCCTTGGCAGAAGTATCTCCTTAAATTTTTTGTAATACATTACTGTAAAGCCGTCTGACCCCGGACTTTTACCTGAGGCAGAGCTTGATAATGCTACTTTAATTTCGTTTTCCGTTATTTGCCTGTCCATCCCCTCTGCGTCTATTTGACTGACTTTTGATAACCTTGCTTCTTCTAAGAATGCTAAGATTTTTTTGTCTTTCTCCCCTTTTTGCCAGCTTTTTTGTTCTACTGAGTATAATTTTTCATAATATAATCTAAATGTTTCAGCAATATCTTTTGTTGTGTGCAGGACCTCTCCTTTTTCGTTTTTAATTTTATCTATATAATTCCTTGATTTCTTTTTTTGTACCATCCGAGCCAGATGTTTGCTTGTTTTATTTCCCCACCTATATCTCTCCCTTGCCACCAAGTTAAATTCCCTTCTTGTTTCCCGATCAATAAGTTCTTTAAGTTCGTTCCGCTTATTAACTAGGTCCAGATAAATATCTCGTTGTTTACCATTTTTCTTATGTATTAGTTCCAGATTGAAGATCTCATCTACTAATTTTTCCTTCTTACTATTCATTTCTTTTTTCCTCCTTGCCCCTTCGGAGATTAACACCCCTCTAATCACCGCCTTATGGGCATCCCATAATGTTGCTGCCGAAATTTCATCTGTCTTGTTTATCTTAAAATATTCCTCTAATTCTTTTTTAACCCTCATTAAACTTTTCTCTTCTATTAGTAGTTTCTCATTTAGTCTCCAATTTGGATAGGTCCTTTGATTGCCTATGATATTTATGGATATACTGATTGGAGCATGATCGGAAATCGTCATGGTCTCTATTTTTGTCTCGACCACCGCATCTAACATTCTATGCTCAATGAAAATGTGATCGATCCGGGAGTAACTCTCATGTACGTGAGAATAAAATGTATAATCTCGTTTGCTTGGGTTAAAGATCCTCCATGTGTCTACTAATTGGCTTCTATGTAGACTACCTTTTACCTTTCTTAATTGCCTTTCTTGAGTCTCTAATGTTTGGTGTGTTTTATCGGCCTTTGTGTCCATACAGAAATTTAAATCTCCTCCCAGTATTATCTTTCCCCTCCTGAAATCTTTTAATTTCCCCAGGATTCCCTGGAGGTATTTCATCGGGGAGGTATTCGGTGCATATATGTTTACAAGAGTATATTCCTCCTCCTCTAGTTTTCCCCTTAGAAAGAGGAATCTACCTTCTGGGTCTGTCAATCGGTCTGTTAACACAAACCTAATCCCCTTAGCTATCCCGATTGCTACCCCTCTGGCCCTTTTAGAAATGGTGTCACCATAGAACCATATGGGGAAGTCAGGGGAATATAGCTTTATGTTTGATCCTAATGTAAGATGGGTTTCTTGTAGGAGGACAACATCTGCCCTATACCTCTTTAGTTCCTTTAGTACCTTATGTCTCTTTGATGGACTATTGAGGCCTTTTACGTTATAAGATAGGCATTTAATTACCGGCATCTTGGTTGTTGGTTACAGTTTCTTCCGATTGTTTTGGTGAGATAGGATATCTTCCCCCCTCCCTCCCTTCCCTTCCCCTCCCTCCCCTCCCTCTCCCCCCCTCCCCCCATCCCCTCCCCCCTACTCCCTCCCCCCTCCCTCCTCTCTCCCCTTTCGGCCATTTATTGGCCACTGAACCATCTTCCATGTCTGGTCCAGTTTTCTCTAGGTGGGGTCCTAGGGTAGCCTCCCCTCCGCTCCAATTCTGGAGCGGGGGAGAGGGGGGACGGGTGGGTCCCCGACCACCGGGTTTCACCCCAGGAAAAAGAACCGAGAACAAATAAGGTAAAGGGAAGGAAAAAGAAAAAGACAATAAACAAATAAACAAATAACCGAGAACCAAGTTCTCTATAACTAAATCATTGTGGGTTCACTAATCTTTCTCCCTCTCCTTCCCCCTCTCCTCTATTCCCACCCTGGTAAATCAGGGATCTGGATATCCAATTTTTTACAGAATTCTTCTAGGTCCTCCGGGAATCTAAGTATCGTTGATCTTCCGTCTTTTGTGCCGATCAGACATGCTGGATGTCCCCAAGTATATTTTATGTTTAGATCTATCATCTGTTTTAACAGTGGTTTCAGTGCTTGCTAGAGTCTCAGCCGATAGATCCGAGAATATCTGTAACTCAATCCCCTCGAGGACTATCGGGGGTTGACCCCTCAGTTTCTTCCACACTTTTTCTTTGTCCTCATATAGTCGGAACCTGACTATGACATCTCTTGTACGCTCTGCGTTGGCTCTTTGTGGGTTCCCCACTCTATGGACCCTTTCGATCCTGATGGGATCTTCGATTGGTTTTTCCAGGAGGGGGTTGAAAATCTTCCTCATTATTTTCCTGAGGTCTTCTCCCCTTTCCTCTGGGATTGACCTTATCCTCAGATTTTGTCTACGGTTTCTGTTCTCTTGATCTTCTATTTTGTAGAGGATAAGTCTCTGCTGTCTTTGTGTCTGGTCTATTTGGTCTTTTATTCCTTTAACTTCTTGTTCTACCGTCTCTGTTCGTTCTTCTATTGTAGCTATTCTAGTCATAAAGTGTCCAAGGTCTGTGCGTAAGTTCTGAATTTCCCCTTTGATTTCCTCCTTGATCGCCGTTTCCATCCTACGCAGCATCTCTGCGATTTCCCCGTTTAACGGGGGCTGTATGTCTGGTCGGTGTTCCTTGTTCCCCCTTCCTTCGGGCCCGTGCTCTATGTTGCTTTCCTCTCTTGACTCTATTGATGTTTCACTGGTGTTTCCCCCCTGGGGTTTCTTATTGACCGATTTTTGCTCTCTGTTAGGTTGTTGTTGCTTTGTTCCTCCCTGGGTTCCTTGTGTTTGTGGACTTACTCCTTTGGTCATAAAAGGTCTGATAGAGCTTGTTGTTGCTATATTACTAGGGGTTGTTGGAGGTCCCCCCTTTGTAGACCTGCTCGTCATTCTGCTCATATTATTCTCCCTTTTTCTGATTCGTTTCCCCAGTTTGACCTTCTGCTGCCTCTTCCCCTCTCTCCCCTATCTCTCCGGTCTCCTTACTGCTCTCCACCCGGTTCCCCCCTTCCTTCCAAATGGCGAGGAGAGAAATACTGGGTGGAATTCCTGTTCCCTTTTTCCCTTTTTTTTTTTTTTTTCCAACTGCCTCTTTGTTACTAACTATGGACAAGCTACTCCAGAGACCGGTTTAGTAAGTGTCCCGCGATTTTGTAGTTCACCTCGGCCCAAAATCCCAGACGTCTTTGTATGTGTGATTATCTGCCTAAGCCTAGGGGACTTGGGGGGGTCTTCTTAAAAATTTGGCGTCTTGTTCAGTGTTCGTTTTTCAAAGTTCTAGAAGTTACTCTGTGTGCTTGGTGATGGAAGGTCGTTGGATCAAAGATGGATTTACCCCTTCAAAGTCATGGGGTTAACTAATTTATGGTAAAAGAGAAAAGGGAGAACCCAGAAAAGAGAAGGGGGGCATGAAAGTCTTTAGCCGCCTTATCGCTCTCCCCTTTATGTCCTGCAACAGACAGGCCCCGGCACAGGCCCCGACACTTCCTTCGGCTACGTTTAACCTGAGCACGCTTAGAGCTTCCTCTACCCGGCCTCCTCGGGGCCACCCTTTCAGGGGGTATTTCTGGGGGTACTTCTGGAGAGATAATGGGCTATGAGGGGAGGTCCAACCTTTTCCTCAGTAATGGTGGGTTTATACAAGTACAGAAATTAGCCGTTTCCAGCTCTTTAAATGTTGTGAATTCCAACCCCGCCAAGTGCAGTGTAGTACACCCAGGGATGGGGGGTGGGTGTCTGTGGCGTTCCTGTGTTTATCCCAATCCTTTAGATCCCCTTATCTGCACCATATAAAATGCTTCTGTATGCAGATGGGGGGGGTGTCCCTTATTGAGGAGTAGTGCGGTCCCCTAAAACCGTTTTTTACGGCCCCCCTTAGGTTAGACAGCCTCTCTTGGAAGGGTTATTAATGGGCACTTATCCTTGGTACATAGAACTTATTGCACAGATATTGCTTCTTTCTAGTACATTACTTAGGTAGGACAGTCTCTCTTGGATAGATTATTAATAGGTACTTATCATTAGGACATAGAACATTTTGCACTGATATTACTTTTTCTAGAACTTTAGCAGCCACTATGTTCCATCACAGTTTTTGTTTGTGCTTTACCTCTTTGACCTTACTGACACATAATCTTAAAAGTTTTTTACTTTACCTCTACTTCCTCCTCAGAGTGCTTAGTAAGGCAGAGCTAGACACATATACATCATTATAATAAGAGATCCAACCTTAGTCCTGGTGGTGGTGTGTGTGCTCGGGTATTTCTACCGCTTCCCTGGGGATACGAGCCTCCAGCAGCATTCACCTTTCCTCCTTACCCGTCCGTCTCCTCCTCTCATCAGCTGGAGCCCTCCGCACTGTCAGTCCACATGGCGTGTTGTCAGCAATGCTTGTTCCGGTCCGTGCGGGGGTGCCTCCTCCTACCCCCCGCTACAGCGGTGCTCGAACAGCTCAGCCGATTCAGGGGAGCCGCGATCAACATGCGGCGGGCCGACGAAGGCTGTCGGCTCCTCTCCCTCTCTGAGCGCGGTCCGTCCTCATCCCCCCTCAGGCTCCGGGCTCTTCACTCCCCCCACCTACGAGCGCGCGCGCGTCCTCACGTGTACGCGCGCGCCATCTGACTGCCCAGCTATTTATACGACTTTTATTCTTCACCAATCATAAGACTAAAGTGTTACCCCAACATTTTATATTTCTGACCTATGTCCGTGTACTGGTATGGAACTGTATCCTGCTCTCTTTGTAATGCTTCCTTTGTGTAAAATACCTGGAGATCCTGTGAGTCTCTCTGCTTTTCACGCCACGCAGGGAAGAATGTCCATCTCAATTCAGTTCTACTTCAGAGCTACAAGATGCTGGCTTCACACACAACGTGGCTGTACTCCTGTGGTCAGACTTGTGCTGACCAGCACTTCACTGGGAAGATTACTGTATGGCTTAGATGTGTGTTAACACCTCTCTAGGTCAGTCTCTTATCTCTACCTCCACCAGGTTTGCCAACCGTCAGTAAATTTACTGACCGTTTGTAAAAATCTGGGGCTGATAATTTGTCATGCTGTGTTGACTTTTTAAGTGTAAACCAGGCAAATGACTTGTTATGGGTATTGTCAGTGTTTTCATATCATGTTTATAGAGTGAATGAGTGAATAACTTGTATAGCGCTACACATGCAAACTAAATCGCCTCAATGCGCTTATTCCATCCGTTGTCTTCCTGATCATTCAGAAGGGGCGGGTCTTAAGTTTTTTCCTGAAGGCCCGATGGTTTTCTTCCATGCGAATGTCCGTTGGCAGAGCGTTCCATAGCCGTTGTCCTTGGACTGCAAATCTTCATTCTCCCTTTGATTTGTAATTGGACTTGAGGATGTAGAGGAGGTTTTGGTTTGATGATCGGAGAGTGCGATGGGCGGCGTAGTGTTTTATTTTCTCGCATAATTATTGAGGAGCCTTTCCTTGTGTGCATTTGTGGGTGAGGCAAAGGGTCTTGAATGTGACCCGACCCTTTACTGTTAGCCAATGAAGGGCCCTCAGGGATGGGGTGATGGATTCCCAGGGTTTCTTTCCTGTTACCAACCTGGCTGCTGTGTTCTGAATGACTTGTAAGCGCAAAATCTGGTATTTTGGTAGTCCTATGTAGAGGGAGTTTGCGTAATCGACTTGAGAATTGATGATTGTTCCGACTACTAACGGTGTGTCCTCTTCCGGGATGAAGGGGAGGAGTCTACGCAGTAGGCGGAGAAGGTAATGGGATCCACTGACTACTGATCCTATTTGCACATTGTAACGGAACCCCCCAAATGGGACAGGGGTTAACGCCATTTAAGATATTCCATTCCTAACCCAAGACAGCTTATTGACACTCCACAATCCAGCGACCCCGACCCATACGGATATCCCCCAGAAACGAGACACACAGCTTTGTTCTCTGGTTCAAACGAATAGACAATCTTTATTGAGAAGGCAGGCTCTTATATACACCAAAAAGAATACTGCAGTAATGAAATGGACAATGACACAACTCCACCCACAACATTACACAATGGTTCCTAACGAGCCCCCCTCAATACACATCTTTTAGTCAGACTTTCTGGCACCAGCTCTGACATAGTTTACATGAGCTAATTAACTAATCATTTACCCAGACAAGATGACTCCGAGATATGACCTTTAGACTGTGCTAACTCACAACACACATCTATCATCAATAGAACTTTTAACACAATACAGTGTCAATTAGCATAACACAATAAAAAGGTTCTTAGGAGTCATACTAAAGCTCATTTACATCACAGTAGCAGACTTAATTACCACAGCAAGCTTTTATAGTACACATCAACCAACACACAATATATATACAATATATACAATATCTATACCGCATTAAATCTGACTAGCACAGACCATAGTGGGGTTCTCATTCACCCTGTGCCCCTATTAGAGACACAGGGGGATCTACACATAAGAGGCACTGGTGAAGCTGAAACTGGAGTATCTCATACTTTCTAAGCGCTTCTGGATTCCCCGGGCCCTCCCGTTACACGCATCCATCAACATCTCTGAGTCAAAGGTTACTCCCAGGCTTCTGACCTTGGTACTTGGGGTGATGATCTGTTCAAGGATGGTGGGTGGTATCCATGAGGTTCTAGCTGTAGTCTTTCGGGTTTGCGTGGAGGAGAAGTAGTTCTGTTTTGGATCTGTTGAGTTTGAGGGAAATCTCAGTCATCCATTAGTCGATCAATGCCAGGCATTTTTCTAATCTGTGATATCGGTTGTTTTTTTCGGTGATCCGAAAGTAGAGTTGAGTGTCATCCGCATAGGAGTGGTAGCACAAATCTTGCTCACTGATGATTTTGAGGAGTGGGCGGAGGTAGATGTTGAAGAGCACGGGTGATAGGGACGATCCTTTAGGGACTCCGCAAGAAATGGTGCTCGTTTCCGAGGTGAAGACTCCTAGTTCCACTGTTTGGGACCGATTTCCTAGGAAGGAAGCAAACCAGGGTAGATCTGTGTCTGTAACTTCGGCTACTTCTTTGAGATGAATGAGTAGAGTTTTGTGATCCACTGTGTCGAATGCTGCACTTAGGTGCAGTAGCACCAGTAGGCATGATTCTCCGTCATCTGCTGCTTCGAGGGCATCATATTTTGAGCAGTGCCGTTTCTGTGCCATGGCCTTGACGGAAGCCTGATTGTAGTGGGTTGAGGAGTTTGTGGGTGTCCAAATGGAGTTGTAGCTGCTGTACGACTGCTTTCTCCATGATTTTGGAGAAGGTGTTCAGGCTTGTTATTGGTCTACGGTGGTTTGGGTCTTTGGGGTCGAGGTTGTTGCTTTTTTAAGAGGGGTTTTATTATCCCTTGTTTAAGGGAGATCGGAACAATACCTTCTTTAAAAGATTGATTTACAAAATGTGTTATGGTGGGTGCCAAAATATCGGTACATTCTTTCAGTAGTTTTGTGGAAATTATATTACCTAGTGATGTGCTCTCTCGGAGGATGTTTTTGGTGATGTCGATTATGATTGGAACCAGCGAGAAATTTGTCGATTGTAGAATATTTGTATTGTTTTCCTCTTCTTGCTTTAGCTGACTAGGGGTTGTTGTTTGTTTCTGTTGAATTATTTCCTGAATGTTTTTAATTTTGTTAATAAAAAAATCCAATAATTCATTACAGAATTCTTGAGTGTCGTTTGCCGGCGGCTCTAGGCAGGTGGGGTTCATAGTCTGAGCGACTAATTTGAACAGTTCACTGTGTCGGTTTAGGGCTTTTTAAAGTGCTCTTTTTTTGCCTTGAAGATTGCTTTGTGGTATTTCTTGGTGAGTGCTTTGTAATTTGTGTGGTTTTCTTTTGTAGGGTTTCTTCTCCAGGCTCTTTCAGCTCTTCTTCCTTCTTGCTTCAGTAGCGTGAGCGTGTCATTAAACCAGCCGGAGTTGTTTTTGCAGATGAGTACTCTGCGTTTCAGGGCGACTGCATCTGCTGTTTGTAGTAGTGCTTTGTTTAAGAAATTGAGAGTTTGTTCCGTTGAATGGGTTTGATTTGCCATTCCTAATTTCTCTGATAGTGTGGTTTTGAAGAGTTTCGGAGTGGAGTTTCTTCTGAGATCTTGTCCAGTGGGTTGTTATTGAGTTTTCTGTTTTTTGTAAAATGGTGTTGGTGGTAATTTTGAAATTGATCCAGTGTGTTGATGTCCAAATTTTGTTTGAAGATGAGGTCGAGCGTGTGCCCTGACCCATGCGTGGGAGCATCTATCAGTTGCTGCAAACCTAGTTCTTCCAGTTGGTTGATGCAGGCGGTGGCGATGGGGTCCTGGGTTGAGTTAGCCCAGAGGTTGAAGTCCCGGAGTAACAGAAGATTTTTGGTTTTCAAGGTGTATGTCGAAATGAATTTGGTGAAGGTAGAGAGGAAATGTATCTTTGATCCCGGTGGTCTGTAGCATAGTAGTATGTGGACGGTATCCTGGGGTGTTGTTTGAAGTTGTAGCGTAAGTGTTTTCATGAATGGCAACGAGTTCTGTCGCGTTGGTTTGATGATGGAGAGGTGGGATTTGTAGATCACTGCTAGGCCTCCTCCTCGTTGTCCTATTCTATGCTCGGTTTGAATGCAGTAATTCTGTGTAACGGAACCCCAAATGGGACAGGGGTTAAAGCCGTTTAGGATATTCAATTCCTGAACCCAAGACAGCTATCAACACTCCACAATCCGGCGAACACGACCCGTACAAACCCCCCCCCCCCCCCCCCATTAACGAGACACACAGCTCTGTTTGAGGTTCAAACCAGGGAATGAATCTTTATTGCAAGCACATGGTAACACATTTCTCTTTAAAATTAATCCCTTCCACCCTTGGGAAACAGGGAGGGTTAAATTGTCCAGTGACAATGGTGATACAGGTCAGGTGTGTTCAAACTTCTCCTTCAGTAAACAGTCTTATCAGGGGGTTTGCTGGAGTGATCCCCCCCTTTCCTCACAGCAAGACACTTAAACATCCCATAATAGGCAGCCAGACTATCTACCAAGCTCCAATCCACACAACCACAGTAGCAGACTTAATTACCACAATAGACAATAGAATGCAATCACACCCCACCCCATCACAGCAAGCTTATAGTGCACAACAGCCAACACACAATATATTTAATGTATACCACATTGAATCTGACTAGCCCAGACCATAGTGGGGTTCTCATTCACCCTGTGCTCCTATTAGAGACACAGGGGGATCTACACATAAGAGGCATCAGGAGCTTCTGGGTCCCACGGCCCTTCCGTTACATTCTGTTAGGATGGTATTACAGTCGGGTGTTAGCCAACTTTCTGTGATAAAGAGGCAATCGGTGTTGTTGTGGATGATAAAGTCGTGGATTTCCTGTCTGTGCTTGACTGCAGATCTAGTGTTGATCAGGGCACATAATAAGTGTTGTAGTTGAGGTGGAGACTTCTTGTCTTTGGTGCTTGATTGTTGATCGATTCTTAGAAGTTGTTCTTTCCTTAGTATTTTTTGGGTGGAGGTTTGTAGTGCTGAGGCGGTGAAGTGTGTCCGCTGAATATTTGATGTAGCACATGGTTGAAAGAAAACCTTTGGTAGTGCTGGGATGATGCGATGATTTTACTTATGAAATGCAGATGAAGATGATCCAGGTGCCGAGGCGACGATGGTACCGTAGAAATGACTGCCGCTAGGATGGCGAAAGATGGTGCATACGCGATGGTGGAGGTGATGATGCTAAACAGGAAAAAAAAACAAGACTGAGCTAAACCGCCCCCCTGTTGATCCAGAGGAAGGCAAAAAAAAACACAGCTGAGCCTGCCAATTGCTACCGCAAGGGGAAAAATTCCTTCCTGATCCCCCGAGAGGCGATTGGTGCTCCCTGAATCCACTGCCTAAGTAACTTGTGCCCACTGTAACCTACCTGGCTGATGGTATGGCAGCGATGAGGAGGGTAAAGGTTAAGAATAATGGGGGGGTATCAGGGTACAGGCTGAGAGTCCGCTAGGGTGTACCAAGATGGCACGGCGGTAAGCTCTGGCCCACAGCGGCAGCTCTGTGTGAAGACGCTGTGAGCTTCCTAGGCTGTTGCTGGGCGCAGCAAAATATTTAAATATTGATTGTTGCCGTTTTCAATAGGAGTTCTGTCATTTTTCAGGTTGTCAGTAAAAATGTGCTCTATAAGTAAATTTTCCATGTTTTGTAAGTAAAAAATGCTGCCGGAGGTTGGCAACCCTGACCTCCACTAACACAAAGACCAGGTGCTGGCCCTGTCCATCATGGATTCCAATGAGCAAAAAAGAATTCTGGTTGGCCGCACGTCCAGTAAAATCACTTTTATTTCCATAATAACATGTCCAAAAACACAAATAGAGGGGAACAGCATCACCAGCTAACGCGTTTCACGCTTCCTTAGTGCTTAGTCATAGCTCACTAAGCTCACCGAGATATGACTAAGCGCTAAGGAAGTGTGAAACGCGTTAGCTGGTGATGCTGTTCCCCTCTATTTGTGTTTTTGGACATGTTTTTATGGACTAATTTTACTGGACGTGCGACCAACCAGAATTCTTTTTTGCTCATTACTGAATGGCTGTACCTGTGTTGGGGTCGGACTTCTGACACCCCACCCCGCCACATCATCACAAGGAGTCTCCACCCCCATCTCCCTAAGCCTCTTATGCAGGTCACATGATCATTTATAGAAAAGACTGCTGTAACGGCTACCCACTTGGTGTGAGGGTCTCAGCCGTTGGAGACGTCCTTTTCCCTGGCAAGCTGCGATATGCAGGTACCGCCGGTATATCCCATCGAACGCCCTTCCAAGAAACGAGACGTGCTATGTTTGCAGAGTCAAGCAGACTGACTTTATTTGGCATATTTCACCTGCTTATATCTGCTTACAACTGTTACAAGAACAATGACAGTTTCCGCCCCCCAGTTTCTAGCCGCTTCGGCACCGCAACCCAATTAACATTTTCTGGCTAGGCACATTCCTTTCTCAATAGAATTCAATTAACCTTTAAAACAATTATCACTCACACATAATCCCCATCAGCATACACCTCACAGGGGGGCTGTTTACCTGCACACAAGAGAGAGTTCATTATCTATGCAAAGGGAACATTAGCATTCAGCAATGAAAAGAGACTTGTCCAATTAACCCTTTGAGCTCAGAATACAATGTGGTACATCCAATTGTGACAAGCCATGCAGTTCCTTGTAGTCCCCCTGCACGAAGATTATGACTGTCCCGGCAGCATGCATATGTCCGTTACACTACTCCCCCTTTTGTGGAACACTCCGGCAGACCCGGATTGATCCTTTTCGGATCAACTTGGGGATGTCTGGTCTGCTGTTAGGGTAAAAGTTCCGTTTGCCTGGACAGTCCGTCGGCCTTCCTATTGGCTTACCAGGTCGGTAGCTGATGGTGACGGTGAATAATAGAATTCAGTTCTGGAACAGTCACTTGCTTTGCTCTCTCAATGGCTCCCAAAACCTGTTGCTGATGCTCTTGGGACAGATACGGCACCACCTGGATGCAAATCCCATTTAATCTTTTGACAATTTCCGCCTGTTTGTGCATTTCAATGTTCAAGCCACGGGACATCTCATAATACATGACATAGTGTCGTTGCATCTCTGATTTCTCACTGGCCAACTTGTCACATTCCCATTTTAGACTGTGATATTGTGCCGGATCTACAGTACCTGTCGGGGAAGGTAGTCTTACCCGGTTCTCAGCAGCAAGCGGGTTGATTCCAGCAACGCGGGTGGTCCCGGGACAAGCAGCAGCAGGTGTAGGTAAATAAGCCGAAGTCAGAGGGCCAATGTCGTTGCCCAGCACCACCTCGGCAGGTAGGTTGTCCATGATACCAACTGTGGTCTTTCCTGACCCGGCTCCCCAGTCTAAGTGCACCCGGGTGGTGGGTATGCAAAATACAGAACCCCCTGCGACCCGGACGGCAACTGTGCGAGTGGACACGTTCTCTGGCTTTACCAGATGTTTTTGAATCAGAGTGATAGTAGTCCCGGAATCCCTTAGGCCTTGTGCTACTTGTCCATTCACTCGTACCTCCTGACGGTGATGCTGACGGTTATCCGGAGAGGCCGCTTGTATTGGGTCTGCCTCATACCAAATTCCCAGACATTCCTCCGGGCCCCCCTCGGTCTCCAGTCAGTGGGCCGCAGAGGGACGTGATGGAGTGACCTCTGTGTTGGGTGTTGTGCGTCTCCAATTGTTATTTGTAGCTCTCAAAGGGCAATAACGAGCAATATGTCCAGTGTCGCTGCAGTGATGGCACGTCACCCTAGGCGAATCCCGGGGGTAGTTGCTAGGCCCCTGAGGACGTGGTGGGACTGGAGCCCGAAACTCTGGGCGTGGGGTGATGGTTGGAGTACGCGGTTCTACCTTCTGAGCCAGCCGCATAGTACCCTGGCTTACTTTCCTTGTCTCCGCGTACTCATCTGCTAGCCGAGCCGCCTCGTTTAAGTTAGCGGGACGGCGATCTCGTACCCAGTCTTGTATGTCTGCGGCCAGGTCTTGGAAGAAATGTTCCATTAGGAACAGCTGCAATACTTCCTCCCCGGTGTTGGCCTTGCACCCTTGGACCCAAAGGGATGCCACCCTTTGTAACTGGTTGGCCCATTCCATGTGGGAGTCCACAGCCTTCTTCTTGGACTCCCGGAAGCGACGGCGGTAGGCTTCTGGAGTTACAGCGTATCGGGTTAGCAGCGCCTTTTTAACTTGCTGATATTGTAAAATATCCTCTGGAGCGAGAGCCCGAAAGGCTTCATTGGCTTTGCCCGACAATTTCCCCGACAAAATAGTGACCCATTGGTCTGGTGGTACCTGGTGTAGTGAGCACTGCCTCTCAAAGTCCGCCAAATATCCATCGATTTCCTCCTCACTTTCTACAAAAGCTTTAAATGCAGTGAACGGTATTTTCTTTCCTGTAGCAGCAGGTGGGGGGGTAGGAACTGCAGGTGTAATGGGCTGTCTCGCTCTTACCAGTTCCAGTTCTTGTCCCCTCTTCGTTTGTATCTCCTCCCTTGCTTCCCGGAACAGCTGGTTGATTAGTTCCACGGACGTTTCTGGATACAAGGATAATCTCCGCTGTACAATCCCAGTAATTACATCTTCTTCGCTGACCGGTGCAAGGGGCTCCGTTCCTTCCATGGATCCATCCATTTCGTCCAGCTCCAGCAGTTCAGCTATCAGCTCCCTCCGTGGTCTGTTGCTGGCGCTCCTACCACGACTCTCTAATAAATCTTTCAGTGTGGATCTTTTCAGCCTGGCGTACTGCGACTCCATTCAGCACTTGCTCTTTGGATAAAAGGACCATCCCACTGCTGCCACCAATGTAACGGCTACCCACTTGGTGTGAGGGTCTCAGCCGTTGGAGACGTCCTTTTCCCTGGCAAGCTGCGATATGCAGGTACCGCCGGTATATCCCATTGAACGCCCTTCCAAGAAACGAGACGTGCTACGTTTGCAGAGTCAAGCAGACAGACTTTATTTGGCATATTTCACCTGCTTATATCTGCTTACAACTGTTACAAGAACAATGACAGTTTCCGCCCCCCCTTTTCCCAGTAGGGGGCTTCAACACAGACCCCCTGAAACAATGACATCTCCTTGAATTAATCACTTGGCCAGTTTCTAGCCGCTTCGGCACCGCAACCCACTTAACATTTTCTGGCTAGGCACATTCCTTTCTCAATAGAATTCAATTAACCTTTAAAACAATTATCACTCACACATAATCCCCATCAGCATACACCTCACAGGGGGGCTGTTTACCTGCACACAAGAGAGAGTTCATTATCTATGCGAAGGGAACATTAGCATTCAGCAATGAAAAGAGACTTGTCCAATTAACCCTTTGAGCTCAGAATACAATGTGGTACATCCAATTGTGACAAGCCATGCAGTTCCTTGTAGTCCCCTTGCACAAAGATTATGACTGTCCCGGCAGCATGCATATGTCCGTTACAACTGCCTATCATTTTATACACTGTATATGTACAGTATACACAATGTTTTGCCTATTTTATAACGAATAGGTTGTTTTACAAGGGGAGGGGTCACTTATACTTTATTTTAACATTAAAACCATCCATAGCAGGAAACCAACCTCCCCGGACAGGAGGACATGGATGACATGAGTGCCAAGCATCCCGGAATATTCCATAGCATACGACGGATGAAAAGTAATACAAACCCATGCCGAAATAGTGGCCGGCATTGGGGGGGGATGGGATTCGGCCTGTTCTTGATGCTGTAGGGATCATGGGGATTTCATACACCTCTTATGGCGATGTCCAAAGCTACACTTATATTGGAAGAAGATTATTGACACCTTTAATAGGGTCTTCCGGGTCCACATTCCAGTGGCCCCTAAAAATTGCTTACTGGGTGTTCTAGACATTTTCCCGATAAAAGACATTCCTAGACAAGCTATTTTTAGGGCGCTCTTTCCGGCCCGTAAAATGATTCTAATGCCGCGTACACACGGCCATTTTTAATGGTCTAGAAAAAACAACGTTTTTTTCAACCCGATTATTGTTAAGCCGGCCTTACCTACACACGATCGTTAAAAAAAATGCTCTAGCAAAGCGTGGTGACGTACCACGGCACTATAAAGGGGAAGTTTCATTCGGATTGGCGCCACCCTTGAGGCTGCTTTTGCTGATTTTGTGTTAGTAAAAGTTTGGTGAGAGACGATTCGCATGTTTCAGTCTGTTACAGCGTGACGAATGTGCGATCTCCATTACAGACGCTAGTTTTACCAGAACGATCGCTCCCGTCTCATAACTTGCTTCTGAGCATGCACGTTATTTTCACGTCGTTAAAGCCCACACGCAACCATTTTTTACGACGTTAAAAACTACGAGCATGTTCTAAATTTTTAACGCCTATTTTTAACGCCGCAAAAAATGCTCTGGAGCCCACACACCATCGTTTTTAATGACATTAAAAAGAAATACATTTGTCACATTGCGAAAAACGGTTGTGTGTACGCGGCATTAGACACTGGAAATCCACAGAACCTGCCACGGTGCAAGACTTGATTACGCAAATGGGTGAGACTATCCGACTTGGGAAGCTTATTTTTCAACATTGGGGCAAAAGAGGCAAGTTTGAAAAATGGTGGTCCCCCGGGTAGATGTAGCGGGCTTTGCCCCGGGGACCTAGTCTTTGACCGTATATATTCTAACAATTGGTAGAATGACTATATTATAATTGAACCTGATAATTGTGATTGTACGGTTGTGCCTCACGATGTCTAGTACTGTTGTATTTGAAGGTAGAGGTATATCACTAAGACCGCATACACACAAACAGATTTTCTGACGGAAAAACCTTGGATGTTTTTTCCGAAGGAATTCCGCTCAAGCTTGGCTTGCATACACACGGTCACACAAAAGTTCTCGGAACTTTCAACCGTCAAGAACGCGGTGATGTACAACACTACGACGAGCCGAGAAAATGAAGTTCAATGCTTCCAAGCATGCGTCCAATTGTTTCCGAGCATGCGTCTGGAATTCTGCGCGTTGGAATTGCTACAGACGATCAGAATTTCCAATTGGAATTTTTCCCATCTGAAAAATTGAGAACATGCTCTCAATCTTTTGCTGGTGGAAATTCCGCCAGCAAAAGTCTGATGGAGCCGACACACGGTCGGAATTTCCGATAAAATGCTCACATCGGACTTTTGCTGTCGGAAAATGCGATCGTGTGTACGGGCATTCGTGAAATGTGGTGGACATTGCTATGATTACTTGTTACTATCTGCAGATTTTATTTTGATCTGGAACATGTAAGTTATATTTTTTATGTTCAATAAAAACCTTTTGTTAGAAAAAGAAAACAGAAATGGAAAAAGATATTTCAATCCATTCAGACGGCACCACAGGTGAATTTTTATTTTCATTCCAAATCAAACTTTATTGTTCACTGAGCACAACAAGTCCTAGCGGGGTAAACCCTTCTCCAATGTCCAGGAAGATTTCATTCTCCGACAACTACACTGACCAGCTTTTATTGAGCCAATAGGCACGCTAGAAGGTTTCTGATTGGCTTGTTATCTTCATAAGGAAAGACTAGGGAGCCTCTAATGATGAGGTCACTTCCAACACGCTACAAACTTTCCATTCATTTACAGATTTGAGGCACATTCTAGGATCCTAAAAGCTTACAAATCAAATGAAAGCCGAATATTGGGACAATACCCAACAAAAGAGAACAGATGTTCCTTCTTCCAGCACTCTATTCTCTAATATGGACGATTGTGTGGAGGGTCTCTGCAGAAATGACATCTTCTTACCAAAGTACCATAAAAGAGCCGTAAATTCTCAGAAAGAAGAAAACATCGCACAGACGTTCATTTGTACATTGCGAGAGCGCAGTGCAGACGAGGTTACACGCGGCGCGGGACTCACTTCCCTCACACTTTGTTCATTAGCTTTCTACCTTTACCAATTACAGAGGAGACATATATTCATATTATCTTAATACTGGGGGTTTGGGGGTTTTGATATATTTTATCATTGATAAGATATTTATTGACAATACAATTGCCTTTATGTTGTTCTTATGTATATACCCCAGGGGCAGCCCGGACATTAAGGGCACACGGGCGCTGCCTCCCCTATCCATGCCTCCGTTCCCTTTTAGGACACCGGTGCATGGATTCCAATGCAGGAGGAGTGTCTTTTTGAAGCCAGAGGCTGTAATACACTTTAATATAGGGTGGGCGCGCCACAATCAATATGCACTGTTGTAACACTGCTCCTTCTCCCAGCCAATCAGGAAGCAGGGTTTGACACCGGTCACCCAATTGGCTGAAAGGACAGGCGATCCTATTGGATGCCTAGGAGGAGGAGGGGAGGAGCTGGAAGCCGCCATGGAGGAGAAGACTCAGAGCTGAGCAGCTGCACATGCTGCCTGCCACCTGCCATGATGGGGTAAGTGCCGGACCAACCAGCAAAGAGTGGGGGGGGGTATGTGCTGCCCTGGGGGGATAGGTGGTTGTTTGTCCCCCGACACCAGCCACCACTTTATATACCAGTAAGGCAGTGGCATAGCATGGGGGGTGCAAGGGAGGCCACCGCCCCGGGCGCAAAATTTAGATTGGCGCTGTCACGAGTGTGGAGAGGAGGGAGCACCAACAATAGATGGGACATAGGAACATAAGCATGATGTCACCACGCAAGGCTTTACCAGTCATTATCAAGCATGTTCTCCTCTTCCCTACAGCCACAGCTTTCTCACACAGTGGATGATGTGACCAGACTGGAGCTAGCTGAAAATAGGTAAGTCCATGGGTCAGGGGGCACAAATTACTTGCTACGCCCCAGGCGCTGACAATCCACACTACGCCACTGCAGTAAGGTATCAGTGCCAAGACAAATGTTGATCTGACTTCAGGGTTTTCTGATTACAAGATGGTGACAGATATATCTTTGTGTGTCTGTTGCTTCCTCAAGGTTGAGACGGGCCTAGCAATAAAACTACAACCCAAATCCTGTGTCTGGAACACAAAGTACTTATAAAGGGCTGCTTCTTCTGAGCCCTCCCATGTGCTTTGTGCCGAGGCAGCCTAGATCACATGATCTTTGGGGCAAGGACTAACTATAGGGCTTTGGCTCACTCACTGTCCTTCACATGCTTGCTGTGGAAAAGCACTGCGTGCGATGGTCTGAGGGTGTGAGTGCGTGCGATGGTCTGAGGGTGTGAGTGCGTGCGATGGTCTAAAGGTGTGAGTGCGTGCGATGGTCTGAGGGTGTGAGTGCGTGCGATGGTCTGAGGATGTGAGTGCGTGCGATGGTCTGAGGGTGTGAGTGCGTGCGATGGTCTAAAGGTGTGAGTGCGTGCGATGGTCTGAGGGTGTGAGTGCGTGCGATGGTCTGAGGATGTGAGTGCGTGCGATGGTCTGAGGGTGTGAGTGCGTGCGATGGTCTGAGGGTGTGAGTGCGTGCGATGGTCTGAGGGTGTGAGTGCGTGCGATGGTATGAGGGTGTGAGTGCGTGCGATGGTCTAAAGGTGTGAGTGCGTGCGATGGTCTGAGGGTGTGAGTGCGTGCGATGGTCTGAGGGTGTGAGTGCGTGCGATGGTCTGAGGGTGTGAGTGCGTGCGATGGTCTGTGGGTGTGAGTGCGTGCGATGGTCTGAGGATGTGAGTGCGTGCGATGGTCTGAGGGTGTGAGTGCGTGCGATGGTCTGAGGATGTGAGTGCGTGCGATGGTCTGAGGGTGTGAGTGCGTGCGATGGTCTGAGGGTGTGAGTGCGTGCGATGGTCTGAGGGTGTGAGTGCGTGCGATGGTCTGAGGGTGTGAGTGCATGCGATGGTCTAAAGGTGTGAGTGCGTGCGATGGTCTGAGGATGTGAGTGCGTGCGATGGTCTGAGGGTGTGAGCGCGTGCGATGGTCTGAGGGTGTGAGTGCGTGCGATGGTCTGAGGATGTGAGTGCGTGCGATGGTCTGAGGGTGTGAGTGCGTGCGATGGTCTGAGGGTGTGAGTGCGTGCGATGGTCTGAGGGTGTGAGTGCATGCGATGGTCTGAGGGTGTGAGTGCATGCGATGGTCTAAAGGTGTGAGTGCGTGCGATGGTCTGAGGATGTGAGTGCGTGCGATGGTCTGAGGGTGTGAGCGCGTGCGATGGTCTGAGGGTGTGAGTGCGTGCGATGGTCTGAGGATGTGAGTGCGTGCGATGGTCTGAGGGTGTGAGTGCGTGCGATGGTCTGAGGGTGTGAGTGCGTGCGATGGTCTGAGGGTGTGAGTGCGTGCGATGGTCTGAGGGTGTGAGTGCGTGCGATGGTCTTAGGGTGTGAGTGTGTGCGATGGTGTGAGTGCGTGCGATGGTCTGAGGGTGTGAGTGCGTGCGATGGTCTGAGGGTGTGAGTGCGTGCGATGGTCTGAGGATGTGAGTGCGTGCGATGGTCTGAGGGTGTGAGTGCGTGCGATGGTCTGAGGGTGTGAGTGCGTGCGATGGTCTTAGGGTGTGAGTGTGTGCGATGGTGTGAGTGCGTGCGATGGTCTGAGGGTGTGAGTGTGTGCGATGGTCTGAGGGTGTGAGTGCGATGGTCTGAGGGTGTGAGTGCGATGGTCTGAGGGTGTGAGTGCCTGCGATGGTCTGAGGGTGTGAGTGCGTGCGATGGTCTGAAGGTGTGAGTGCGATGGTCTGAGGGTGTGAGTGCGTGCGATGGTCTGAGGATGTGAGTGCGTGCGATGGTCTGAGGGTGTGAGTGCGTGCGATGGTCTGAGGGTGTGAGTGCGTGCGATGGTCTGAGGGTGTGAGTGCGATGGTCTGAGGGTGTGAGTGCGTGCGATGGTCTGAGGATGGCCTGAAGGTGTGAGTGCGTGCGATGGTCTGAGGGTGTGAGTGCGTGCGATGGTCTGAGGGTGGTCTAAGTAAGTACCATGGACCCTTCCCCCCTAGGAACCGATAAGTAAATACCATGGTCCCTTCCCCCATAGGAACTGCTAAGTAAGTACCATGGACCCTTCCCCCATAGGAACCGCTAAGTAAGTACCATGGACCCTTCCCCCATAGGAACCGCTAAGTAAATACCATGGTCCCTTCCCCCATAGGAACCGCTAAGTTAATACCATGGTCCCTTCCCCCATATGAACCGATAAGTAAATACCATGGACCCTTCCCCCATAGGAACCGATAAGTAAATACCATGGACCCTTCCCCCATATGAACCGATAAGTAAATACCATGGACCCTTCCCCCATAGGAACCGATAAGTAAATGCCACGGACCCTTCCCCCATATGAACCGATAAGTAAATACCATGGTCCCTTCCCCCATAGGAACCGCTAAGTAAATGCCATGGTCCCTTCCCCCATAGGAACCGCTAAGTAAATGCCATGGTCCCTTCCCCCATAGGAACCGCTAAGTAAATACCATGGACCCTTCCCCCATAGGAACTGCTAAGTAAATACCTTGGTCCCTTCCCCCATAGGAACTGCTAAGTAAATACCATGGTCCCTTCCCCCATAGGAACTGCTAAGTAAATACCATGGTCCCTTCCCCCATAGGAACTGCTAAGTAAATACCATGGACCCTTCCCCCATAGGAACTGCTAAGTAAATACCATGGACCCTTCCCCCATAGGAACTGCTAAGTAAATACCATGGTCCCTTCCCCCATAGGAACCGCTAAGTAAGTACCATGGTCCCTTCCCCCATATGAACCGCTAAGTAAATGCCATGGTCCCTTCCCCCATAGGAACCGCTAAGTAAATGCCATGGTCCCTTCCCCCATAGGAACTGCTAAGTAAATACCATGGACCCTTCCCCCATAGGAACTGCTAAGTAAATACCATGGACCCTTCCCCCATAGGAACTGCTAAGTAAATACCATGGACCCTTCCCCCATAGGAACTGCTAAGTAAATGCCATGGTCCCTTCCCCCATATGAACCGCTAAGTAAATGCCATGGTCCCTTCCCCCATAGGAACCGCTAAGTTAATACCATGGTCCCTTCCCCCATAGGAACTGCTAAGTAAATACCTTGGTCCCTTCCCCCATAGGAACTTCTTTCAGGTAAGCGACAATTCCGTAACTTTCAGTATTTTTTAAAACAGAAACACAAGCAATAAAATTTATACCCTCCCCATTCTATCCCCCATCCCCAAAAAACATCCGCTTCCTCCACCCCCATCCCTTTCCTATCCACCAACAAAACAACATACAATTCAGCCAAACATAAGTTCACGCCACCCGCTTTCCTCTTACTTCTCAGCACCTCACATCCCACAACATCTCTCTCACAGCGGAAGAGAAAGAAAGAAAGGAAGGGAGGGAGGAAGAGAGAGAGAAGAAGGGAGAGGCAGGGAAGAAAGAAATTAAAGAAGGGAGAGAGGAAGGAAGAAAGAGAAATAGAGAAGGGAGTGGCAGGGAAGAAAGGAAGAAAGAAATGAAAGAAGTGAGAGAGGAAGGAAGAAAGAGAAATAGAGAAGGGAGAGGCAGGGAAGGAAGGAAAAAAGAAGGAAGGAAGAAAGAAAGAAAGAAAGAAAGAATGAAGGGAGAAAGAAAGGAAGAAAGGTAGTGTAACGGAACTATGAACTATTCTGCCTACAGAGGACTGCATGACTGGTTACTGAGCTCAAAGGGTTAATTGTAGAGTGACTTGTTCACTGCTAAATGCTAATTGACGCTCTGTTGTGTATTACCAGTTAACAGCCTCTTGCCAGGTGTATGCTAACATGATGATCTGTGAGTGTGTATTGTTCTAAAGGTTAATTGAATTCTATTGAGAAAGGAATGTGCCCGGCCAGGTCATGTTAAGTAGATCTCGGTGCCGGAACGTCTAGAGACTGATTGATTCAAGGAGATCATTGTGTTTGAGTTCTGGTAATGAAGAAATGTTTATAATTAGCTCAAAGAAGGTGATTGAAGCTTCCCCACGGTGTGATGTGTGGGTGGGGACAGTTTGATTGTTCATGTGCCTTGAATACTGTATAAAATCTCAGAGTGAACGATTAAAAAGTCAGTCCTGCTTCACTCTGCAAACGTAGCCCGTCTCGTTTCTTGAAAGGGCGTTCGATGGGATATACCGGCGATACCTGCATATCGCAGCTTGCCAGAGAAAAGGACTTCTCCAACGGCTGAGACCCTCTCACTACATGGGTAGCCGTTACAGGTAGGAAGAGAGAAAGAAGGGAGGGAGAGAGAGAAAGGAAGAAGGAAGGGGGAGGAAGGAAGGAAGGAAGGAAAGAAGGGAGGGAGAGGAATGAAGGAAGGAATGAAAGAAGGGAGGGGGAGAGAGAAAGGGAGAAGGAAGGGGGAGGAAGGGAGGAAGGAAAGAAGGGAGGGGGAGGAAGGAAGGAAGGAAAGAAGGAAGGGGGAGGAAGGAAGGAAGGAAGGGAGGAAGGAAAGAAGGGAGGGGGAGGGAGGAAGGAAGCAGTGTTGCCAACCCTCCGTATTTTTATGGACAGTCCGTAAAAACGGGCACTTTTTTTCCCGTTCGTAAATGTCTGTGGTTGCGGAAATGTGCCAGTAAAAATAGCCGAGATCGGTTCGGCTTGGAACTGCGCATGGAGATTGGAGGCAGGGGGTGATGGTGCCTGGGGTGGCACCGCAGAGGGGGATGGAGGCAGGGGGAGATTGGAGGCAGGGGGTGTTAGTGGCAGATGGTGATTGAAGGTAGAGGGGGGAGGGAGGCACCGCAGAAGGGGATGGAGGCAGGGGTTGATTGTGGCACCGCAGAGGACGATGGAGGCAGGGGGAGATTGTGGCACCGCAGAGGGGGGGGAAGGCAGGGGGTGTTGGTGGCTGGGGTGGCACCGCAGAGGGGGATGGAGGCATGCGGTGATGTGACAAAATAATTTGCCCTTATTATAATGAAAATAACAAAAATATGTTTTTTTTTACCCTAATATCTACATTACATCACATTGCTATTGGCCCGGCGTACTTGTTTGTGGCCTAAATTCTGAAATTTGCACCTAAAAATGTAATTTAGTAACTTTTGTGAAATGCCAGTAAAAACGTGGCTGTGCCAGTAAATTTCAGTCTGGTAGGTTGGCAACAAGGAAGGAAGGAAGGAAGGAAGGAAGGAAGGAAGGAAAGTAGATACTTTTTAGGACGTGAAGCTTTATCATTCCATACTTTGTTTCGCACCACAATGTAACATTGACAAGAAGTGTGAAGAGGAATCCTGAAATGTACTTTTGGAAGGACCCGTCTGATATGAAGTTTTCAGGGGTTAAGTTGCTGTGTTCCGATGACTGATTGGCGGCATTCAGAGATCTGGGCAAGGCCAATGATAAATAAACATTTGGTTGTGACTTCTGGGAATTGAGGGAATATTCCTCTTCCTCTCAGGGTTAACAATAGGACAACTCCCTCTTGTACAGCTCACCTTTCCCGAGACGGGAGAAGAGGCGGCCAGAGCGGCATGTGTCTTGTCGCATGGCTCAAGTGCAGGGCTTAATTCCCAAAGAAACATAAAAGAGAGCAAACTACTTCCAAGGCCAAGTTCAGCCGGAGCAAATCCAGCCTGCAGCAGCCCGACCCGCTCCCTAAAGCCACAGGAAGGTGTTTCGGCAGCCAGTAAAGGCAGCCAAGGGGCCAGACAAGACGCCTTTTACAAAGAGGCCAGACAAGAGCCAGCCGCGGATCCATCGCTGCTGGAAAAATCTCTTTCTAGGCCAAGGTGTCAGAGCCAGGACAGAGTCCTCTGGAGGTTCACAGGACCTTTGATCCTCACAATGATATCCTTAGCAGGTGATTAATGACTCCGCATTGTAATGTAAGACTGTAAAAAAGACTTTCTAGCACCTGACATTCAGTCTCTATGGCAGAAAAGACATAAAATATTGTGGAGTCACCAGATAGCCTACAGGCGTGTGAAATGCTTTACAATGGACTTCCCATCACCCCACCCTAGCATTATTTCCTAAAGTACAACCCCGTCTTCATTATTTTGGGAATTTTTGGTGGCTCAGCGAGGATGAGGATCTCAGGTTACGATTTCTCAATATGATGAAAATGTTGCTTACTTTTGTGTTACCTTTTAAATAATGAGTGCTTTAGTGGCTTGTCAATGGAAGACTCAATGCTGATATGTGCAATAAATGAATCACACTGAGATGCTGATTTCCCGTTCTGGTGACAAATGTCCCCTCTGGACAATGGTCACCATTACAATGAGTGCAGATGGACCTCCCATACCGAGATAACAACAGCAAGAAAATCCCCACCAACCCTTCCCCATATTATCCAATGACAGAAAATCCTGACCAACCCTTCCCCATATTATCCAATGACAGAAAATCCCCACCAACCCTTCCCCATATTATCCAATGATAGAAAATCCCCACCAACCCTTCCCCATATTATCCAATGACAGAAAATCCCCACCAACCCTTCCCTATATTATCCAATGACAGAAAATCCCCACCAACCCTTCCCCATATTATCCAATGACAGAATATCCCCACCAACCCTTCCCCATATTATCCAATGACAGAATATCCCCACCAACCCTTCCCCAGATTATCCAATGACAGAAAATCCCCACCAACCCTTCCCCAGATTATCCAATGACAGAAAATCCCGACCAACCCTTCCCCATATTATCCAATGACAGAAAATCCCCACCAACCCTTCCCCAGATTATCCAATGACAGAATATCCCCACCAACCCTTCCCCATATTATCCAATGACAGAAAATCCCCACCAACCCTTCCCCATATTATCCAATGACAGAAAATCCCCACCAACCCTTCCCTATATTATCCAATGACAGAAAATCCCCACCAACCCTTCCCCATATTATCCAATGACAGAAAATCCCCACAACCCTTCCCCAGATTATCCAATGACAGAAAATGCCGACCAACCCTTCCCCAGATTATCCAATGACAGAAAATGCCGACCAACCCTTCCCCAGATTATCCAATGACAGAAAATCCTGACCAACCCTTCCCCATATTATCCAATGACAGAAAATCCCCACCAACCCTTCCCCATATTATCCAATGACAGAAAATCCCGACCAACCCTTCCCCATATTATCCAATGACAGAAAATCCCGACCAACCCTTCCCCATATTATCCAATGACAGAAAATCCCCACCAACCCTTCCCCATATTATCCAATGACAGAAAATCCCCACCAACCCTTCCCCATATTATCCACTGACAGAAAATCCCGACCAACCCTTCCACATATTATCCAATGACAGAAAATCCCCACCAACCCTTCCCCATATTATCCAATGACAGAAAATCCTGACCAACCCTTCCCCATATTATCCACTGACAGAAAATCCCGACCAACCCTTCCCCATATTATCCAATGACAGAAAATCCCCACCAACCCTTCCCCATATTATCCAATGACAGAAAATCCCCACCAACCCTTCCCCATATTATCCACTGACAGAAAATCCTGACCAACCCTTCCCCATATTATCAACTGACAGAAAATCCCGACCAACCCTTCCCCATATTATCCACTGACAGAAAATCTCCACCAACCCTTCCCCATATTATCCAGTGACAGAAAATCCAGACCAACCCTTTCCCATATTATCCAATGACAGAAAATCCCCACCAACCCTTCCCCATATTATCCAATGACAGAAAATCCCCACCAACCCTTCCCCATATTATCCAATGACAGAAAATCCTGACCAACCCTTCCCCATATTATCCAATGACAGAAAATCCCACCAACCCTTCCCCATATTATCCAATGACAGAAAATCCCCACCAACCCTTTCCCATATTATCCAATGACAGAAAATCCCCACCAACCCTTCCCCATATTATCCAATGACAGAAAATCCTGACCAACCCTTCCCCATATTATCCAATGACAGAAAATCCCGAACAACCCTTCCCCATATTATCCAATGACAGAAAATCCTGACCAACCCTTCCCCATATTATCCAATGACAGAAAATCCCCACCAACCCTTCCCCATATTATCCACTGACAGAAAATCCCCACCAACCCTTCCCCATATTATCCAATGACAGAAAATCCTGACCAACCCTTCCCCATATTATCCAATGACAGAAAATCCCCACCAACCCTTCCCTATATTATCCAATGACAGAAAATCCCCACCAACCCTTCCCCATATTATCCAATGACAGAAAATCCCCTCCAACCCTTCCCCATATTATCCAATGACAGAAAATCCCCACCAACCCTTCCCTATATTATCCAATGACAGAAAATCCCCACCAACCCTTCCCTATATTATCCAATGACAGAAAATCCCCACCAACCCTTCCCCATATTTTTCACTGACAGAAAATCCCCACCAACCCTTCCCCATATTATCCAATGACAGAAAATCCCCACCAACCCTTCCCCATATTATCCAATGACAGAAAATCCCGACCAACCCTTCCCCATATTATCCAATGACAGAAAATTCCCACCAACCCTTCCCCATATTATCCAATGACAGAAAATCCCGACCAACCCATCCCCATATTATCCAATGACAGAAAATCCCCACCAACCCTTCCCCATACTATCCAATGACAGAAAATCCCCACCAACCCTTCCCCATACTATCCAATGACAGAAAATCCCCACCAACCCTTCCCCATATTATCCAATGACAGAAAATCCCCACCAACCCTTCCACATATTATCCAATGACAGAAAATCCCTACCAACCCTTCCCCATATTATCCAATGACAGAAAATCCCCACCAACCCTTCCCCATATTATCCACTGACAGAAAATCCCGACCAACCCTTCCCCATATTATCAACTGACAGAAAATCCCGACCAACCCTTCCCCATATTATCCAATGACAGAAAATCCCTACCAACCCTTCCCCATATTATCCAATGACAGAAAATCCCGACCAACCCTTCCCCATATTATCCACTGACATAAAATCCCCACCAACCCTTCCCCATATTATCCAATGACAGAAAATCCCGACCAACCCTTCCCCATATTATCCAATGACAGAAAATCCCCACCAACCCTTCCCCATATTTTCCACTGACAGAAAATCCCCACCAACCCTTCCCCAGATTATCCAATGACAGAAAATCCCCACCAACCCTTCCCTATATTATCCAATGACAGAAAATCCTGACCAACCCTTCCCCATATTATCCAATGACAGAAAATCTCGACCAACCCTTCCCCATACTATCCAATGACAGAAAATCCCCACCAACCCTTCCCCATATTATCCACTGACAGAAAATCCCGACCAACCCTTCCCCATATTATCCAATGACAGAAAATCCCCACCAACCCTTCCCCATATTATCCAATGACAGAAAATCCCCACCAACCCTTCCCCATATTATCCAATGACAGAAAATCCCGACCAACCCTTCCCCATATTATCCAATGACAGAAAATCCCCACCAACCCTTCCCCATATTATCCAATGACAGAAAATCCTGACCAACCCTTCCCCATATTATCCAATGACAGAAAATCCCCACCAACCCTTCCCCATATTATCCAATGACAGAAAATCCCCACCAACCCTTCCCCATATTATCCACTGACAGAAAATCCCGACCAACCCTTCCCCATATTATCCACTGACAGAAAATCCCGACCAACCCTTCCCCATATTATCCAATGACAGAAAATCCCCACCAACCCTTCCCCATATTATCCAATGACAGAAAATCCCCACCAACCCTTCCCCATATTATCCACTGACAGAAAATCCCCACCAACCCTTCCCTATATTATCCAATGACAGAAAATCCTGACCAACCCTTCCCCATATTATCCAATGACAGAAAATCTCGACCAACCCTTCCCCATACTATCCAATGACAGAAAATCCCCACCAACCCTTCCCCATATTATCCACTGACAGAAAATCCCGACCAACCCTTCCCCATATTATCCAATGACAGAAAATCCCAACCAACCCTTCCCCATATTATCCAATGACAGAATATCCCCACCAACCCTTCCCCATATTATCCAATGACAGAAAATCCCCACCAACCCTTCCCTATATTATTCAATGACAGAAAATCCCCACCAACCCTTCCCCATATTATCCAATGACAGAAAATCCCCACCAACCCTTCCCCAGATTATCCAATGACAGAAAATGCCGACCAACCCTTCCCCAGATTATCCAATGACAGAAAATCCCGACCAACCCTTCCCCAGATTATCCAATGACAGAAAATCCTGACCAACCCTTCCCCATATTATCCAATGACAGAAAATCCCCAACAACCCTTCCCCATATTATCCAATGACAGAAAATCCCCACCAACCCTTCCCCATATTATCCAATGACAGAAAATCCCCACCAACCCTTCCCCATATTATCCAATGACAGAAAATCCCCACCAACCCTTCCCCAGATTATCCAATGACAGAAAATCCCGACCAACCCTTCCCTATATTATCCAATGACAGAAAATCCTGACCAACCCTTCCCCATATTATCAACTGACAGAAAATCCCGACCAACCCTTCCCCATATTATCCACTGACAGAAAATCTCCACCAACCCTTCCCCATATTATCCACTGACAGAAAATCCAGACCAACCCTTTCCCATATTATCCAATGACAGAAAATCCCCACCAACCCTTCCCCATATTATCCAATGACAGAAAATCCCCACCAACCCTTCCCCATATTATCCAATGACAGAAAATCCCCACCAACCCTTCCCCATATTATCCACTGACAGAAAATCCCAACCAACCCTTCCCCATATTATCCAATGACAGAAAATCCCCACCAACCCTTCCCCATATTATCCAATGACAGAAAATCCCGACCAACCCTTCCCCATATTATCCACTGACAGAAAATCCCGACCAACCCTTCCCCATATTATCCAATGACAGAAAATCCCCACCAACCCTTCCCCATATTATCCACTGACAGAAAATCCCCACCAACCCTTCCCCATATTATCCACTGACAGAAAATCCTGACCAACCCTTCCCCATATTATCAACTGACAGAAAATCCCGACCAACCCTTCCCCATATTATCCAATGACAGAAAATCCCCACCAACCCTTCCCCATATTATCCACTGACAGAAAATCCCCACCAACCCTTCCCCATATTATCCAATGACAGAAAATCCCCACCAACCCTTCCCCATATTGTCCAATGACAGAAAATCCCGACCAACCCTTCCCCATATTATCCACTGACAGAAAATCCCGACCACCCCTTCCCCATATTATCCAATGACAGAAAATGCTGACCAACTTTTCCCCATATTATCCAATGACAGAAAATGCCGACCAACTCTTCCCTATATTATCCAATGACAGAAAATCCCCACCATCCTTTCCCCATATTATCCACTGACAGAAAATCCCCACCAACCCTTCCCCATATTATCCAATGACAGAAAATCCCCACCAACCCTTCCCCATATTATCCAATGACAGAAAATCCCAACCAACCCTTCCCCATATTATCCACTGACAGAAAATCCCCACCAACCCTTCCCCATATTATCTAATGACAGAAAATCCCCACCAACCTTTCCCCATATTATCCACTGACAGAAAATCCCCACCAACCCTTCCCCATATTATCCAATGACAGAAAATCACCACCAACCCTTCCCTATACTATCCATTGACAGAAAATCCCCACCAACCCTTACCCATATTATCCAATGACAGAAAATCCCCACCAACCCTTCCCCATATTATCCAATGACAGAAAATCCAGACCAACCCTTTCCCATATTATCCAATGACAGAAAATCCCGACCAACCCTTCCCCATATTATCCAATGACAGAAAATCCCCACCAACCCTTCCCCATATTATCCAATGACAGAAAATCCCCACCAACCCTTCCCCATATTATCCACTGACAGAAAATCCCGACCAACCCTTCCCTATATAATCCAATGACAGAAAATCCCCACCAACCCTTTCCCATATTATCCACTGACAGAAAATCCTGACCAACCCTTCCCCATATTATCAACTGACAGAAAATCCCCACCAACCCTTCCCCATATTATCCAATGACAGAAAATCCCCACCAACCCTTCCCCATATTATCCACTGACAGAAAATCCAGACCAACCCTTCCCCATATTATCCACTGACAGAAAATCCCCACCAACCCTTCCCCATATTATCCAATGACAGAAAATCCCGACCAACCCTTCCCCATATTATCCAATGACAGAAAATCCTGACCAACCCTTCCCCATATTATCCAATGACAGAAAATCCCCACCAACCCTTCCCCATATTATCCAATGACAGAAAATCCCCACCAACCCTTCCCCATATTATCCACTGACAGAAAATCCCCACCAACCCTTCCCCATATTATCCAATGACAGAAAATCCCCTCCAACCCTTCCCCATATTATCCAATGACAGAAAATCCCCACCAACCCTTCCCTATATTATCCAATGACAGAAAATCCCGACCAGCCCTTCCCCATATTATCCAATGACAGAAAATCCCCACCAACCCTTCCCCATATTATCCAATGACAGAAAATCCCCACCAACCCTTCCCCATATTATCCACTGACAGAAAATCCCAACCAACCCTTCCCCATATTATCCAATGACAGAAAATCCCCACCAACCCTTCCCCATATTATCCAATGACAGAAAATCCTGACCAACCCTTCCCCATATTATCCAATGACAGAAAATTCCGACCAACCCTTCCCCATATTATCCAATGACAGAAAATCCCCACCAACCCTTCCCCATATTATCCAATGACAGAAAATCCCGACCAGCCCTTCCCCATATTATCCACTGACAGAAAATCCCCACCAACCCTTCCCCATATTATCCAATGACAGAAAATCCCCACCAACCCTTCCCCATATTATCCAATGACAGAAAATCCCGACCAACCCTTCCCAATATTATCCACTGACAGAAAATCCCCACCAACCCTTCCCCATATTTTTCACTGACAGAAAATCCCCACCAACCCTTCCCCAGATTATCCAATGACAGAAAATCCCCACCAACCCTTCCCCATATTATCCAATGACAGAAAATCCCCACCAACCCTTCCCCATATTATCCAATGACAGAAAATCCCCACCAACCCTTCCCCATATTATCCAATGACAGAAAATCCCCACCAACCCTTCCCCATATTATCCAATGACAGAAAATCCCCACCAACCCTTCCCCATATTATCCAATGACAGAAAATCCCACCAACCCTTCCCCATATTATCCAATGACAGAAAATCCCGACCAACCCTTCCCCATATTATCCAATGACAGAAAATCCCCACCAACCCTTCCCCATATTATCCAATGACAGAAAATCCCCACCAACCCTTCCCCATATTATCAACTGACAGAAAATCCCAACCAACCCTTCCCCATATTATCCAATGACAGAAAATCCCTACCAACCCTTCCCCATATTATCCAATGACAGAAAATCCCCACCAACCCTTCCCCATATTTTCCACTGACAGAAAATCCCCACCAACCCTTCCCCAGATTATCCAATGACAGAAAATCCCCACCAACCCTTCCCTATATTATCCAATGACAGAAAATCCTGACCAACCCTTCCCCATATTATCCAATGACAGAAAATCTCGACCAACCCTTCCCCATGCTATCCAATGACAGAAAATCCCCACCAACCCTTCCCCATATTATCCACTGACAGAAAATCCCCACCAACCCTTCCCCATATTATCCAATGACAGAAAATCCCCACCAACCCTTCCCCATATTATCCAATGACAGAAAATCCCCACCAACCCTTCCTCAGATTATCCAATGACAGAAAATCCCCACCAACCCCTCCCCATATTAACCAATGACAGAAAATCCCGACCAACCCTTCCCCATATTATCCACTGACAGAAAATCCCCACCAACCCTTCCCCATATTATCCAATGACAGAAAATCCCGACCAACCCTTCCCCATATTATCCAATGACAGAAAATCCCCACCAACCCTTCCCAATATTATCCAATGACAGAAAATCCGACCAACCCTTCCCCATATTATCCAATGACAGAAAATCCCCACCAACCCTTCCCCATATTATCCAATGACAGAAAATCCCGACCAACCCTTCCCCATATTATCAACTGACAGAAAATCCCGACCAACCCTTCCCCATATTATCCAATGACAGAAAATCCCGACCAAACCTTCCCCATATTATCTAATGACAGAAAATCCCCACCAACCCTTCCCCAGATTATCCAATGACAGAAAATTCCCACCAACCCTTCCCCAAATTATCCAATGACAGAAAATCCCGACCAACCCTTCCCCATATTATCCACTGACAGAAAATCCCCACCAACCCTTCCCCATATTATCCAATGACAGAAAATGCTGACCAACCCTTCCCCATATTATCCAATGACAGAAAATCCCGACCAACCCTTCCCCAGATTATCCAATGACAGAAAATCCCCACCAACCTTTCCCCATATTATCCAATGACAGAAAATCCCCACCAACCCTTCCCCATATTATCCAATGACAGAAAATCCCGACCAACCCTTCCCCATATTATCCAATGACAGAAAATCCCGACCAACCCTTCCCCAGATTATCCAATGACAGAAAATTCCGACCAACCCTTCCCCATATTATCCAATGACAGAAAATCCCCACCAACCCTTCCCCATATTATCCAATGACAGAAAATCCCACCAACCCTTCCCCATATTATCCAATGACAGAAAATCCCGACCAACCCTTCCCCATATTATCCACTGACAGAAAATCCCCACCAACCCTTCCCCAGATTATCCACTGACAGAAAATCCCGACCAACCCTTCCCCATATTATCCAATGACAGAAAATCCCCACCAACCCTTCCCCATATTATCCAATGACAGAAAATCCTCCACCAACCCTTCCCCATATTATCCAATGACAGAAAATCCCGACCAACCCTTCCCCATAATATCCAAAGACAGAAAATCCCCACCAACCCTTCCCCATATTATCCAATGACAGAAAATCTCCACCAACCCTTCCCCATATTATCCAATGACAGAAAATCCCGACCAACCCTTCCCCATATTATCCAATGACAGAAAATCTCCACCAACCCTTCCCCATATTATCCAATGACAGAAAATCTCCACCAACCCCTCCCCATATTATCCAATGACAGAAAATCCCCACCAACCCTTCCCCATATTATCCAATGACAGAAAATCCCGACCAACCCTTCCCCATATTTTCCACTGACAGAAAATCCCCACCAACCCTTCCCCAGATTATCCAATGACAGAAAATCCCCACCAACCCTTCCCCATATTATCCAATGACAGAAAATCCTGACCAACCCTTCCCCATATTATCCAATGACAGAAAATCCCGACCAACCCTTCCCCATATTATCCACTGACAGAAAATCCCCACCAACCCTTCCCCATATTATCCAATGAGAGAAAATCCCCACCAACCCTTCCCCATATCATCCAATGACAGAAAATCCCCACCAACCCTTCCCCATATTATCCACTGACAGAAAATCCTGACCAACCCTCCCCCATATTATCCAATGACAGAAAATCCCCACCAACCCTTCCCCATATTATCCAATGACAGAAAATCCTGACCAACCCTCCCCATATTATCCAATGACAGAAAATCCCCACCAACCCTTCCCCATATTATCCAATGACAGAAAATCCCCACCAACCCTTCCCCATTTTATCCACTGACAGAAAATCCCCACCAACCCTTCCCCATATTATCCAATGACAGAAAATCCCCACCAACCCTTCCCCATATTATCCAATGACAGAAAATCCCCACCAACCCTTCCCCATATTATCCAATGACAGAAAATCCCCACCAACCCTTCCCCATATTATCCAATGACAGAAAATCCCCACCAACCCTTCCCCATATTATCCAATGACAGAAAATCCCAACAACCCTTTACCATATTATCCAATGACAGAAAATCCCCACCAACCCTTCCCCAGATTATCCAATGACAGAAAATCCCCACCAACCCTTCCCCATATTATCCAATGACAGAAAATCCCGACCAACCCTTCCCCATATTATCCACTGACAGAAAATCCCGACCACCCCTTCCCCATATTATCCAATGACAGAAAATGCCGACCAACTCTTCCCTATATTATCCAATGACAGAAAATCCCCACCAACCCTTCCCCATATTATCCAATGACAGAAAATCCCCACCAACCCTTCCCCATAATATCCAATGACAGAAAATCCCCACCAACCCTTCCCCATATTATCCACTGACAGAAAATCCCCACCAACCCTTCCCCAGATTATCCACTGACAGAAAATCCCCACCAACCCTTCCCCATATTATCCACTGACAGAAAATCCCCACCAACCCTTCCCCATATTATCCAATGACAGAAAATCCCGACCAACCCTTCCCCATATTATCCAATGACAGAAAATCCCCACCAACCCTTCCCCATATTATCCAATGACAGAAAATCCCCACCAACCCTTCCCTGTACTATCCATTGACAGAAAATCCCCACTAACCCTTCCCCATATTATCCAATGACATAAAATCCCCACCAACCCTTCCCCATATTATCCAATGACAGAAAATCCCCACCAACCCTTCCCCATAATATCCAAAGACAGAAAATCCCCACCAACCCTTCCCCATATTATCCAATGACAGAAAATCCCGACCAACCCCTCCCCATATTATCCAATGACAGAAAATCCCACCAACCCTTCCCCATATTATCCAATGACAGAAAATCCCCACCAACCCTTCCCCATATTATCCAATGACAGAAAATCCCCACCAACCCTTCCCCATATTATCCAATGACAGAAAATCCCGACCAGCCCTTCCCCATATTATCCACTGACAGAAAATCCCCACCAACCCTTCCCCATATTATCCAATGACAGAAAATCCTCACCAACCCTTCCCCATATTATCCAATGACAGAAAATTCCGACCAACCCTTCCCCATATTATCCAATGACAGAAAATCCCCACCAACCCTTCCCCATATTATCCACTGACAGAAAATCCCCACCAACCCTTCCCCATATTATCCAATGACAGAAAATCCCAACCAACCCTTCCCCATATTATCCAATGACAGAAAATCCCGACCAACCCTTCCCCATATTATCCACTGACAGAAAATCCCCACCAACCCTTCCCCAGATTATCCACTGACAGAAAATCCCCACCAACCCTTCCCCATATTATCCAATGACAGAAAATCCCCACCAACCCTTCCCCATATTATCCAATGACAGAAAATCCCCACCAACCCTTCCCCATATTATCCACTGACAGAAAATCCCCACCAACCCTCCCCATATTATCCAATGACAGAAAATCCCCACCAACCCTTCCCCATATTATCCAATGACAGAAAATCCCCACCAACCCTTCCCCATATTATCCAATGACAGAAAATGCTGACCAACTTTTCCCCATATTATCCAATGACAGAAAATCCCGACCAACTCTTCCCTTATTATCCAATGACAGAAAATCCCACCAACCCTTCCCCATATTATCCAATGACAGAAAATCCCGACCAACCCTTCCCCATATTATCCAATGACAGAAAATCCCCACCAACCCTTCCCCATATTATCCAATGACAGAAAATCCTGACCAACTTTTCCCCATATTATCCAATGACAGAAAATGCCGACCAACTCTTCCCTTTATTATCCAATGACAGAAAATCCCCACCAACCCTTCCCCATATTATCCAATGACAGAAAATCCCAACCAACCCTTCCCTATATTATCCAATGACAGAAAATCCCCACCAACCCTTCCCCATATTATCCAATGACAGAAAATCCCCACCATCCCTTCCCCATATTATCCACTGACAGAAAATCCCCACCAACCCTTCCCCATATTATCCAATGACAGAAAATCCCCACCAACCCTTCCCCATATTATCCACTGACAGAAAATCCCCACCAACCCTTCCCCATATTATCCAATGACAGAAAATCCCCACCAACCCTTCCCCATATTATCCAATGACAGAAAATCCCCACCAACCCTTCCCCATATTATCCAATGACAGAAAATCCCGACCAACCCTTCCCCATATTATCCAATGACAGAAAATCCCCACCAACCCTTCCCCATATTATCCAATGACAGAAAATCCCGACCAACCCTTCCCCATATTATCCAATGACAGAAAATCCCGACCAACCCTTCCCCATATTATCCAATGACAGAAAATCCCGACCAACCCTTCCCCATATTATCCAATGACAGAAAATCCCCACCAACCCTTCCCCATATTATCCAATGACAGAAAATCCCCACCAACCCTTCCCCATATTATCCAATGACAGAAAATCCCCACCAACCCTTCCCCATATTATCCAATGACAGAAAATCCCGACCAACCCTTCCCCATATTATCCAATGACAGAAAATCCCGACCAACCCTTCCCCATATTATCCAATGACAGAAAATCCCCACCACACAAAACCCCTACCCTTCATATTATCCAATGACAGAAAACCCTTCAGGTATAACAAACTCTTCCCCATATTATCCAATGACATAAAATCCCCACCAACCCTTCCCCATATTATCCAATGACAGAAAATCCCGACCAACCCTTCCCCATATTATCCAATGACAGAAAATCCCGACCAACCCTTCCCCATATTATCCAATGACAGAAAATCCCCACCAACCCTTCCCCATATTATCCAATGACAGAAAATCCCCACCAACCCTTCCCCATATTATCCAATGACAGAAAATCCCCACCAACCCTTCCCCATATTATCCAATGACATAAAATCCCCACCAACCCTTCCCCATATTATCCAATGACAGAAAATCCCGACCAACCCTTCCCCATATTATCCAATGACAGAAAATCCCGACCAACCCTTCCCCATATTATCCAATGACAGAAAATCCCCACCAACCCTTCCCCATATTATCCAATGACAGAAAATCCTGACCAACCCTTCCCCATATTATCCAATGACAGAAAATCCCCACCAACCCTTCCCCATATTATCCAATGACATAAAATCCCCACCAACCCTTCCCCATATTATCCAATGACAGAAAATCCCGACCAACCCTTCCCCATATTATCCACTGACAGAAAATCCCGACCAACCCTTCCCCATATTTTTCACTGACAGAAAATCCCCACCAACCCTTCCCCAGATTATCCAATGACAGAAAATCCCGACCAACCCTTCCCCATATTATCTACTGACAGAAAATCCTGACCAACCCTTCCCCATATTTTTCACTGACAGAAAATCCCCACCAACCCTTCCCCAGATTATCCAATGACAGAAAATCCCCACCAACCCTTCCCCAGATTATCCAATAACAGAAAATCCCCACCAACCCTTCCCCATATTATCCAATGACAGAAAATCCCCACCAACCCTTCCCCATATTATCCAATGACATAAAATCCCCACCAACCCTTCCCCATATTATCCAATGACAGAAAATCCTGACCAACCCTTCCCCATATTATCCAATGACAGAAAATCCCGACCAACCCTTCCCCATATTATCCAATGACAGAAAATCCCCACCAACCCTTCCCCATATTATCCAATGACAGAAAATCCCCACCAACCCTTCCCCATATTATCCAATGACAGAAAATCCCCACCAACCCTTCCCCATATTATCCAATGACAGAAAATCCCGACCAACCCTTCCCCATATTATCCACTGACAGAAAATCCCCACCAACCCTTCCCCATATTATCCAATGACAGAAAATCCCGACCAACCCTTCCCCATATTATCCAATGACAGAAAATCCCCACCAACCCTTCCCCATATTATCCACTGACAGAAAATCCTGAGCAACCCTTCCCCATATTATCCAATGACAGAAAATCCCCACCAACCCTTCCCCATATTATCCAATGACATAAAATCCCCACCAACCCTTCCCCATATTATCCAATGACAGAAAATCCCGACCAACCCTTCCCCATATTATCCAATGACAGAAAATCCTGACCAACCCTTCCCCATATTATCCAATGACAGAAAATCCCCACCAACCCTTCCCCATATTATCCACTGACAGAAAATCCCCACCAACCCCTCCCCATATTAACCAATGACAGAAAATCCCCACCAACCCTTCCCCATATTATCCAATGACAGAATATCCCCACCAACCCTTCCCCATATTATCCAATGACAGAAAATACCCACCAACCCTTCCCCATATTATCCACTGACAGAAAATCCCGACCAACCCTTCCCCATATTATCCAATGACAGAAAATCCCGACCAACCCTTCCCCATATTATCCACTGACAGAAAATCCCCACCAACCCTTCCCCATATTATCCAATGACAGAAAATCCCGACCAACCCTTCCCCATATTATCCACTGACAGAAAATCCCCACCAACCCTTCCCCATATTATCCACTGACAGAAAATCCCGACCAACTCTTCCCCATATTATCCAATGACAGAAAATCCCCACCAACCCTTCCCCATATTATCCAATGACAGAAAATCCCGACCAACCCTTCCCCATATTATCCACTGACATAAAATCCCCACCAACCCTTCCCCATATTATCCACTGACAGAAAATCCCGACCAACCCTTCCCCATATTATCCACTGACAGAAAATTCTGACCAACCCTTCCCCATATTATCCAATGACAGAAAATCCCCACCAACCCTTCCCCATATTATCCAATGACAGAAAATCCCCACCAACCCTTCCCCATATTATCTACTGACAGAAAATGCCGACCAACCCTTCCCCATATTATCCAATGACAGAAAATCCCCACCAACCCTTCCCCATATTATCTATTGACAGAAAATGCCGACCAACCCTTCCCCATATTATCCAATGACAGAAAATCCCCACCAACCCTTCCCCATATTATCCACTGACAGAAAATCCCCACCAACCCCTCCCCATATTATCCAATGACAGAAAATCCCGACCAACCCTTCCCCATATTATCCAATGACAGAAAATCCCCACCAACCCTTCCCCATATTATCCAATGACAGAAAATCCCCACCAACCCTTCCCCATATTATCCAATGACAGAAAATCCCCACCAACCCTTCCCCAGATTATCCAATGACAGAAAATCCCGACCAACCCTTCCCCATATTATCCAATGACAGAAAATCCCCACCAACCCTTCCCCATATTATCCAATGACAGAAAATCCCCTCCAACCCTTCTCCATATTATCCAATGACAGAAAATCCCCACCAACCCTTCCCTATATTATCCAATGACAGAAAATCCCCACCAACCCTTCCCCAGATTATCCAATGACAGAAAATCCCCACCAACCCTTCCTCATATTATCCAATGACAGAAAATCCCCACCAACCCTTCCCCAGATTATCCAATGACAGAAAATCCCGACCAACCCTTCCCCAGATTATCCAATGACAGAAAATCCCGACCAACCCTTCCCCATATTATCTACTGACAGAAAATCCCCACCAACCCTTCCCCATATTATCCAATGACAGAAAATCCCCACCAACCCTTCCCCATATTATCCAATGACAGAAAATCCCCTCCAACCCTTCTCCATATTATCCAATGACAGAAAATCCCCACCAACCCTTCCCTATATTATCCAATGACAGAAAATCCCCACCAACCCTTCCCCATATTATCCAATGACAGAAAATCCCCACCAACCCTTCCCCATATTATCCAATGACAGAAAATCCCACCAACCCTTCCCCATATTATCCAATGACAGAAAATTCCGACCAACCCTTCCCCATATTATCCACTGACAGAAAATCCCCACCAACCCTTCCCCATATTATCCAATGACAGAAAATCCCCACCAACCCTTCCTCATATTATCCAATGACAGAAAATCCCCACCAACCCTTCCCCAGATTATCCAATGACAGAAAATCCCGACCAACCCTTCCCCAGATTATCCAATGACAGAAAATCCCGACCAACCCTTCCCCATATTATCTACTGACAGAAAATCCCCACCAACCCTTCCCCATATTATCCAATGACAGAAAATCCCCACCAACCCTTCCCCATATTATCCAATGACAGAAAATCCCACCAACCCTTCCCCATATTATCCAATGACAGAAAATTCCGACCAACCCTTCCCCATATTATCCACTGACAGAAAATCCCCACCAACCCTTCCCCATATTATCCAATGACAGAAAATCCCCACCAACCCTTCCCCATATTATCCAATGACAGAAAATCCCCACCAACCCTTCCCCAGATTATCCAATGACAGAAAATCCCGACCAACCCTTCCCCAGATTATCCAATGACAGAAAATCCCGACCAACCCTTCCCCATATTATCTACTGACAGAAAATCCCCACCAACCCTTCCCCATATTATCCAATGACAGAAAATCCCCACCAACCCTTCCCCATATTATCCAATGACAGAAAATCCCCTCCAACCCTTCTCCATATTATCCAATGACAGAAAATCCCCACCAACCCTTCCCTATATTATCCAATGACAGAAAATCCCCACCAACCCTTCCCCATATTATCCAATGACAGAAAATCCCCACCAACCCTTCCCCATATTATCCAATGACAGAAAATCCCACCAACCCTTCCCCATATTATCCAATGACAGAAAATTCCGACCAACCCTTCCCCATATTATCCACTGACAGAAAATCCCCACCAACCCTTCCCCATATTATCCAATGACAGAAAATCCCGACCAGCCCTTCCCCATATTATCCAATGACAGAAAATCCCGACCAACCCTTCCCCATATTATCCAATGACAGAAAATCCCCACCAACCCTTCCCCACATTATCCAATGACAGAAAATGGTTTTAGTCTGAGTTCTGCTTTACGATGGTTTCTTAACAGACATATGTAATCCTATCATGAACCTCTTATACAATTAAAAACATTGCACATCCCGGGAGTGACCAATGAAGAGACCACACTACACACAGCAACCATAAAATATTGTTCTAAGTGATTTCTACAGCTTTAAAAGATGGGTGCCATTAAAAATTACAAAATCCTCCTCCGACCCCTCATTAAAGTCAATTAAATGCAGTGTCTCCGTTTTTTAGACATGCTTTTACTCAATGCCCTGGCTGCCTGATGCAGAAATTACCAGCTCTGGCACAGTTGTGAGAACCCAGCCATGGAGAATAACGCATGTTTCCAGCCATGGAGAATAACGCATGTTTCCAGCCATGGAGAATAACGCATGTGTCCAGCCATGGAGAATAACGCATGTTTCCAGGCATGGAGAATAACGCATGTGTCCAGCCATGAAGAATAACGCATGTTTCCAGCCATGGAGAATAACGCATGTGTCCAGCCATGGAGAATAACGCATGTGTCCAGCCATGGAGAATAACGCATGTTTCCAGCCATGGAGAATAACGCATGTTTCCAGACATGGAGAATAACGCATGTGTCCAGCCATGGAGAATAACGCATGTGTCCAGCCATGGACAATAACGCATGTGTCCAGCCATGGAGAATAACGCATGTTTCCAGCCATGGAGAATAACGCATGTTTCCAGCCATGGAGAATAACGCATGTGTCCAGCCATGGAGAATAACGCATGTTTCCAGCCATGGAGAATAACGCATGTGTCCAGCCATGGAGAATAACGCATGTGTCCAGCCATGGAGAATAACGCATGTGTCCAGCCATGGAGAATAACGCATGTGTCCAGCCATGGAGAATAACGCATGTTTCCAGCCATGGAGAATAACGCATGTTTCCAGCCATGGAGAATAACGCATGTTTCCAGCCATGGAGAATAACGCATGTGTCCAGCCATGGAGAATAACGCATGTTTCCAGCCATGGAGAATAACGCATGTTTCCAGCCATGGAGAATAACGCATGTTTCCAGCCATGGAGAATAACGCATGTGTCCAGCCATGGAGAATAACGCATGTGTCCAGCCATGGAGAATAACGCATGTTTCCAGGCATGGAGAATAACGCATGTGTCCAGCCATGAAGAATAACGCATGTTTCCAGCCATGGAGAATAACGCATGTTTCCAGCCATGGAGAATAACGCATGTGTCCAGCCATGGAGAATAACGCACGTGTCCATCCATGGAGAATAACGCATGTGTCCAGCCATGGAGAATAACGCATGTTTCCAGCCATGGAGAATAACGCATGTGTCCAGCCATGGAGAATAACGCATGTGTCCAGCCATGGAGAATAACGCATGTGTCCAGCCATGGAGAATAACGCATGTGTCCAGCCATGGAGAATAACGCATGTTTCCAGCCATGGAGAATAACGCATGTTTCCAGCCATGGAGAATAACGCATGTTTCCAGCCATGGAGAATAACGCATGTGTCCAGCCATGGAGAATAACGCATGTTTCCAGCCATGGAGAATAACGCATGTTTCCAGCCATGGAGAATAACGCATGTTTCCAGCCATGGAGAATAACGCATGTGTCCAGCCATGGAGAATAACGCATGTGTCCAGCCATGGAGAATAACGCATGTGTCCAGCCATGGAGAATAACGCATGTGTCCAGCCATGGAGAATAACGCATGTTTCCAGCCATGGAGAATAACGCATGTTTCCAGCCATGGAGAATAACGCATGTTTCCAGCCATGGAGAATAACGCATGTTTCCAGCCATGGAGAATAACGCATGTGTCCAGCCATGGAGAATAACGCATGTGTCCAGCCATGGAGAATAACGCATGTTTCCAGGCATGGAGAATAACGCATGTGTCCAGCCATGGAGAATAACGCATGTGTCCAGCCATGGAGAATAACGCATGTGTCCAGCCATGAAGAATAACGCATGTTTCCAGCCATGGAGAATAACGCATGTGTCCAGCCATGAAGAATAACGCATGTTTCCAGCCATGGAGAATAACGCATGTGTCCAGCCATGGAGAATAACGCATGTGTCCAGCCATGGAGAATAACGCATGTTTCCAGCCATGGAGAATAACGCATGTTTCCAGCCATGGAGAATAACGCATGTGTCCAGCCATGGAGAATAACGCATGTGTCCAGCCATGGAGAATAACGCATGTTTCCAGCCATGGAGAATAACGCATGTGTCCAGCCATGGAGAATAACGCATGTTTCCAGCCATGGAGAATAACGCATGTTTCCAGCCATGGAGAATAACGCATGTTTCCAGCCATGGAGAATAACGCATGTGTCCAGCCATGGAGAATAACGCATGTTTCCAGCCATGGAGAATAACGCATGTTTCCAGCCATGGAGAATAACGCATGTTTCCAGCCATGGAGAATAACGCATGTGTCCAGCCATGGAGAATAACGCATGTTTCCAGCCATGGAGAATAACGCATGTGTCCAGCCATAGAGAATAACGCATGTTTCCAGCCATGGAGAATAACGCATGTGTCCAGCCATGGAGAATAACGCATGTTTCCAGCCATGGAGAATAACGCATGTTTCCAGCCATGGAGAATAACGCATGTGTCCAGCCATGGAGAATAACGCATGTGTCCAGCCATGGAGAATAACGCATGTGTCCAGCCATGGAGAATAACGCATGTGTCCAGCCATGGAGAATAACGCATGTTTCCAGCCATGGAGAATAACGCATGTGTCCAGCCATGGAGAATAATGCATGTTTCCAGCCATGGAGAATAATGCATGTGTCCAGCCATGGAGAATAATGCATGTGTCCAGCCATGGAGAATTACGCATGTGTCCAGCCATGGAGAATAACGCATGTTTCCAGCAATGGAGAATAACGCATGTTTCCAGCCATGGAGAATAACGCATGTTTCCAGCCATGGAGAATAACGCATGTTTCCAGCCATGGAGAATAACGCATGTTTCCAGCCATGGAGAATAACGCATGTTTCCAGCCATGGAGAATAACGCATGTGTCCAGCCATGAAGAATAACGCATGTGTCCAGCCATGGAGAATAACGCATGTTTCCAGCCATGGAGAATAACGCATGTTTCCAGCCATGGAGAATAACGCATGTTTCCAGCCATGGAGAATAACGCTTGTGTCCAGCCATGGAGAATAACGCATGTGTCCAGCCATGGTGAATAACGCATGTTTCCAGCCATGAAGAATAACGCATGTGTCCAGCCATGGTGAATAACGCATGTTTCCAGCCATGAAGAATAACGCATGTGTCCAGCCATGGAGAATAACGCATGTGTCCAGCCATGGAGAATAACGCATGTGTCCAGCCATGGTGAATAACGCATGTTTCCAGCCATGAAGAATAACGCATGTTTCCAGCCATGGAGAATAATGCATGTTTCCAGCCATGGAGAATAACGCATGTGTCCAGCCATGGAGAATAATGCATGTTTCCAGCCATGGAGAATAATGCATGTGTCCAGCCATGGAGAATAACGCATGTGTCCAGCCATGGAGAATAACACATGTGTCCAGCCATGGAGAATAGCGCATGTTTCCAGCCATGGAGAATAACGCATGTGTCCAGCCATGGAGAATAGCGCATGTTTCCAGCCATGGAGAATAACGCATGTGTCAAGCCATGGAGAATAACGCATGTGTCCAGCCATGGAGAATAACGCATGTTTCCAGCCATGGAGAATAACGCATGTTTCCAGCCATGGAGAATAACGCATGTTTCCAGCCATGGAGAATAACGCATGTGTCCAGCCATTGAGAATAACGCATGTTTCCAGCCATGGAGAATAACGCATGTGTCCAGCCATGGAGAATAACGCATGTGTCCAGCCATGGAGAATAACGCATGTTTCCAGCCATGGAGAATAACGCATGTGTCCAGCCATGAAGAATAACGCATGTTTCCAGCCATGGAGAATAACGCATGTTTCCAGCCATGGAGAATAACGCATGTGTCCAGCCATGGAGAATAACGCATGTTTCCAGGCATGGAGAATAACGCATGTTTCCAGCCATGAAGAATAACGCATGTGTCCAGCCATGGAGAATAACGCATGTGTCCAGCCATGGAGAATAACGATTGTTTCCAGCCATGGAAAATAATGCATGTTTCCAGGCATGGAGAATAACGCATGTGTCCAGCCATGGAGAATAACGCATGTTTCCAGCCATGGAGAATAACGCATGTTTCCAGCCATGGAGAATAACGCATGTGTCCAGCCATGGAGAATAACGCATGTTTCCAGCCATGGAGAATAACGCATGTGTCCAGCCATGGAGAATAACGCATGTTTCCAGCCATGGAGAATAACGCATGTGTCCAGCCATGAAGAATAACGCATGTGTCCAGCCATGGAGAATAACGCATGTGTCCAGCCATGGAGAATAACGCATGTTTCCTGCCATGGAGAATAACGCATGTTTCCAGCCATGGAGAATAACGCATGTGTCCAGCCATGAAGAATAACGCATGTGTCCAGCCATGGAGAATAACGCATGTGTCCAGCCATGGAGAATAACGCATGTTTCCAGCCATAGAGAATAACGCATGTTTCCAGCCATGGAGAATAACGCATGTGTCCAGCCATGGAGAATAACGCATGTGTCCAGCCATGGAGAATAACGCATGTGTCCAGCCATGGAGAATAACGCATGTTTCCAGCCATGGAGAATAACGCATGTTTCCAGCCATGGAGAATAACGCATGTTTCCAGCCATGGAGAATAACGCATGTGTCCAGCCATGGAGAATAACGCATGTTTCCAGCCATGGAGAATAACGCATGTGTCCAGCCATGGAGAATAACGCATGTTTCCAGCCATGGAGAATAACGCATGTTTCCAGCCATGGAGAATAACGCATGTTTCCAGCCATGGAGAATAACGCATGTGTCCAGCCATGGAGAATAACGCATGTGTCCAGCCATGGAGAATAACGCATGTGTCCAGCCATGGAGAATAACGCATGTTTCCAGCCATGGAGAATAACGCATGTTTCCAGCCATGGAGAATAACGCATGTGTCCAGCCATGGAGAATAACGCATGTGTCCAGCCATGGAGAATAACGCATGTGTCCAGCCATGAAGAATAACGCATGTGTCCAGCCATGAGAATAACGCATGTGTCCAGCCATGGAGAATAACGCATGTGTCCAGCCATGGAGAATAACGCATGTTTCCAGCCATGGAGAATAACGCATGTGTCCAGCCATGGAGAATAACGCATGTTTCCAGCCATGGAGAATAACGCATGTGTCCAGCCATGGAGAATAACGCATGTGTCCAGCCATGGAGAATAACGCATGTGTCCAGCCATGGAGAATAACGCATGTTTCCAGCCATGGAGAATAACGCATGTGTCCAGCCATGGAGAATAACGCATGTTTCCAGCCATGGAGAATAACGCATGTTTCCAGCCATGGAGAATAACGCATGTTTCCAGCCATGGAGAATAACGCATGTGTCCAGCCATGGAGAATAACGCATGTTTCCAGCCATGGAGAATAACGCATGTGTCCAGCCATGGAGAATAACGCATGTGTCCAGCCATGGAGAATAACGCATGTTTCCAGCCATGGAGAATAACGCATGTTTCCAGCCATGGAGAATAACGCATGTGTCCAGCCATGGAGAATAACGCATGTGTCCAGCCATGGAGAATAACGCATGTGTCCAGCCATGGAGAATAACGCATGTGTCCAGCCATGGAGAATAACGCATGTTTCCAGCCATGGAGAATAACGCATGTGTCCAGCCATGAGAATAACGCATGTGTCCAGCCATGGAGAATAACGCATGTTTCCAGCCATAGAGAATAACGCATGTGTCCAGCCATGGAGAATAACGCATGTTTCCAGCCATGGAGAATAACGCATGTGTCCAGCCATGGAGAATAACGCATGTGTCCAGCCATGGAGAATAACGCATGTTTCCAGCCATGGAGAATAACGCATGTGTCCAGCCATGGAGAATAACGCATGTGTCCAGCCATGGAGAATAACGCATGTGTCCAGCCATGGAGAATAACGCATGTTTCCAGCCATGGAGAATAACGCATGTTTCCAGCCATGGAGAATAACGCATGTTTCCAGCCATGGAGAATAACGCATGTTTCCAGCCATGGAGAATAACGCATGTTTCCAGCCATGGAGAATAACGCATGTGTCCAGCCATGGAGAATAACGCATGTTTCCAGCCATGGAGAATAACGCATGTGTCCAGCCATGAGAATAACGCATGTGTCCAGCCATGGAGAATAACGCATGTTTCCAGCCATGGAGAATAACGCATGTTTCCAGCCATGGAGAATAACGCATGTTTCCAGCCATGAGAATAACGCATGTGTCCAGCCATGGAGAATAACGCATGTTTCCAGCCATGGAGAATAACGCATGTTTCCAGCCATGGAGAATAACGCATGTTTCCAGCCATGGAGAATAACGCATGTTTCCAGCCATGGAGAATAACGCATGTTTCCAGCCATGGAGAATAACGCATGTTTCCAGCCATGGAGAATAACGCATGTGTCCAGCCATGGAGAATAACGCATGTGTCCAGCCATGAAGAATAACGCATGTTTCCAGCCATGGAGAATAACGCATGTGTCCAGCCATGGAGAATAACGCATGTGTCCAGCCATGAGAATAACGCATGTGTCCAGCCATGAGAATAACGCATGTGTCCAGCCATGGAGAATAACGCATGTTTCCAGCCATGGAGAATAACGCATGTGTCCAGCCATGGAGAATAACGCATGTTTCCAGCCATGGAGAATAACGCATGTGTCCAGCCATGGAGAATAACGCATGTTTCCAGGCATGTAGAATAACGCATGTTTCCAGCCATGGAGAATAACGCATGTGTCCAGCCATGGAGAATAACGCATGTGTCCAGCCATGAAGAATAACGCATGTTTCCAGCCATGGAGAATAACGCATGTGTCCAGCCATGGAGAATAACGCATGTGTCCAGCCATGGAGAATAACGCATGTTTCCAGCCATGGAGAATAACGCATGTGTCCAGCCATGGAGAATAACGCATGTTTCCAGCCATGGAGAATAACGCATGTGTCCAGCCATGGAGAATAACGCATGTTTCCAGCCATGGAGAATAACGCATGTTTCCAGCCATGGAGAATAACGCATGTGTCCAGCCATGAAGAATAACGCATGTTTCCTGCCATGGAGAATAACGCATGTTTCCAGCCATGGAGAATAACGCATGTGTCCAGCCATGGAGAATAACGCATGTGTCCAGCCATGGTGAATAACGCATGTTTCCTGCCATGGAGAATAACGCATGTTTCCAGCCATGGAGAATAACGCATGTTTCCAGCCATGGAGAATAACGCATGTGTCCAGCCATGGAGAATAACGCATGTGTCCAGCCATGGAGAATAACGCATGTTTCCAGCCATGGAGAATAACGCATGTGTCCAGCCATGGAGAATAACGCATGTTTCCAGCCATGGAGAATAACGCATGTTTCCAGCCATGGAGAATAACGCATGTGTCCAGCCATGGAGAATAACGCATGTTTCCAGCCATGGAGAATAACGCATGTGTCCAGCCATGGAGAATAACGCATGTGTCCAGCCATGGAGAATAACGCATGTGTCCAGCCATGGAGAATAACGCATGTGTCCAGCCATGGAGAATAACGCATGTGTCCAGCCATGGAGAATAACGCATGTTTCCAGCCATGGAGAATAACGCATGTTTCCAGCCATGGAGAATAACGCATGTGTCCAGCCATGGAGAATAACGCATGTGTCCAGCCATGGAGAATAACGCTTGTGTCCAGCCATGGAGAATAACGCATGTGTCCAGCCATGGAGAATAACGCATGTGTCCAGCCATGGAGAATAACGTATGTTTCCAGCCATGGAGAATAACGCATGTTTCCAGCCATGGAGAATAACGCATGTTTCCAGCCATGGAGAATAACGCATGTTTCCAGCCATGGAGAATAACGCATGTGTCCAGCCATGGAGAATAACGCATGTGTCCAGCCATGGAGAATAACGCATGTTTCCAGCCATGGAGAATAACGCATGTTTCCAGCCATGGAGAATAACGCATGTTTCCAGCCATGGAGAATAACGCATGTGTCCAGCCATGGAGAATAACGCATGTTTCCAGCCATGGAGAATAACGCATGTGTCCAGCCATGGAGAATAACGCATGTTTCCAGCCATGGAGAATAACGCATGTTTCCAGCCATGGAGAATAACGCATGTGTCCAGCCATGGAGAATAACGCATGTTTCCAGCCATGGAGAATAACGCATGTGTCCAGCCATGGAGAATAACGCATGTGTCCAGCCATGGAGAATAACGCATGTGTCCAGCCATGGAGAATAACGCATGTGTCCAGCCATGGAGAATAACGCATGTGTCCAGCCATGGAGAATAACGCATGTGTCCAGCCATGGAGAATAACGCATGTTTCCAGCCATGGAGAATAACGCATGTGTCCAGCCATGGAGAATAACGCATGTGTCCAGCCATGGAGAATAACGCATGTGTCCAGCCATGGAGAATAACGCATGTGTCCAGCCATGGAGAATAACGCATGTTTCCAGCCATGGAGAATAACGCATGTTTCCAGCCATGGAGAATAACGCATGTTTCCAGCCATGGAGAATAACGCATGTTTCCAGCCATGGAGAATAACGCATGTTTCCAGCCATGGAGAATAACGCATGTGTCCAGCCATGGAGAATAACGCATGTTTCCAGCCATGGAGAATAACGCATGTGTCCAGCCATGGAGAATAACGCATGTTTCCAGCCATGGAGAATAACGCATGTGTCCAGCCATGGAGAATAACGCATGTGTCCAGCCATGGAGAATAACGCATGTGTCCAGCCATGGAGAATAACGCATGTGTCCAGCCATGGAGAATAACGCATGTGTCCAGCCATGGAGAATAACGCATGTTTCCAGCCATGGAGAATAACGCATGTTTCCAGCCATGGAGAATAACGCATGTGTCCAGCCATGGAGAATAACGCATGTGTCCAGCCATGGAGAATAACGCATGTTTCCAGCCATGGAGAATAACGCATGTGTCCAGCCATGGAGAATAACGCATGTGTCCAGCCATGGAGAATAACGCATGTTTCCAGCCATGGAGAATAACGCATGTGTCCAGCCATGGAGAATAACGCATGTTTCCAGCCATGGAGAATAACGCATGTGTCCAGCCATGGAGAATAACGCATGTGTCCAGCCATGGAGAATAACGCATGTTTCCAGCCATGGAGAATAACGCATGTTTCCAGCCATGGAGAATAACGCATGTTTCCAGCCATGGAGAATAACGCATGTTTCCAGCCATGGAGAATAACGCATGTGTCCAGCCATGGAGAATAACGCATGTGTCCAGCCATGGAGAATAACGCATGTGTCCAGCCATGGAGAATAACGCATGTTTCCAGCCATGGAGAATAACGCATGTTTCCAGCCATGGAGAATAACGCATGTTTCCAGCCATGGAGAATAACGCATGTGTCCAGCCATGGAGAATAACGCATGTGTCCAGCCATGGAGAATAACGCATGTTTCCAGCCATGGAGAATAACGCATGTGTCCAGCCATGGAGAATAACGCATGTTTCCAGCCATGGAGAATAACGCATGTTTCCAGCCATGGAGAATAACGCATGTGTCCAGCCATGGAGAATAACGCATGTGTCCAGCCATGGAGAATAACGCATGTTTCCAGCCATGGAGAATAACGCATGTGTCCAGCCATGGAGAATAACGCATGTGTCCAGCCATGGAGAATAACGCATGTGTCCAGCCATGGAGAATAACGCATGTGTCCAGCCATGGAGAATAACGCATGTTTCCAGCCATGGAGAATAACGCATGTGTCCAGCCATGGAGAATAACGCATGTGTCCAGCCATGGAGAATAACGCATGTGTCCAGCCATGGAGAATAACGCATGTGTCCAGCCATGGAGAATAACGCATGTTTCCAGCCATGGAGAATAACGCATGTGTCCAGCCATGGAGAATAACGCATGTGTCCAGCCATGGAGAATAACGCATGTGTCCAGCCATGGAGAATAACGCATGTGTCCAGCCATGGAGAATAACGCATGTGTCCAGCCATGGAGAATAACGCATGTTTCCAGCCATGGAGAATAACGCATGTGTCCAGCCATGGAGAATAACGCATGTGTCCAGCCATGGAGAATAACGCATGTGTCCAGCCATGGAGAATAACGCATGTTTCCAGCCATGGAGAATAACGCATGTTTCCAGCCATGGAGAATAACGCATGTGTCCAGCCATGGAGAATAACGCATGTTTCCAGCCATGGAGAATAACGCATGTTTCCAGCCATGGAGAATAACGCATGTGTCCAGCCATGGAGAATAACGCATGTTTCCAGCCATGGAGAATAACGCATGTTTCCAGCCATGGAGAATAACGCATGTGTCCAGCCATGGAGAATAACGCATGTTTCCAGCCATGGAGAATAACGCATGTGTCCAGCCATGGAGAATAACGCATGTTTCCAGCCATGGAGAATAACGCATGTTTCCAGCCATGGAGAATAACGCATGTTTCCAGCCATGGAGAATAACGCATGTGTACAGCCATGGAGAATAACGCATGTTTCCAGCCATGGAGAATAACGCATGTGTCCAGCCATGGAGAATAATGCATGTGTCCAGCCATGGAGAATAACGCATGTGTCCAGCCATGGAGAATAACGCATGTTTCCAGCCATGGAGAATAACGCATGTGTCCAGCCATGGAGAATAACGCATGTTTCCAGCCATGGAGAATAACGCATGTGTCCAGCCATGGAGAATAACGCATGTTTCCAGCCATGGAGAATAACGCATGTTTCCAGCCATGGAGAATAACGCATGTTTCCAGCCATGGAGAATAACGCATGTGTACAGCCATGGAGAATAACGCATGTTTCCAGCCATGGAGAATAACGCATGTGTCCAGCCATGGAGAATAATGCATGTGTCCAGCCATGGAGAATAACGCATGTGTCCAGCCATGGAGAATAACGCATGTTTCCAGCCATGGAGAATAACGCATGTGTCCAGCCATGGAGAATAACGCATGTTTCCAGCCATGGAGAATAACGCATGTTTCCAGCCATGGAGAATAACGCATGTGTCCAGCCATGGAGAATAACGCATGTTTCCAGCCATGGAGAATAACGCATGTTTCCAGCCATGGAGAATAACGCATGTGTCCAGCCATGGAGAATAACGCATGTTTCCAGCCATGGAGAATAACGCATGTGTCCAGCCATGGAGAATAACGCATGTTTCCAGCCATGGAGAATAACGCATGTGTCCAGCCATGAAGAATAACGCATGTGTCCAGCCATGGAGAATAACGCATGTGTCCAGCCATGGAGAATAACGCATGTTTCCAGCCATGGAGAATAACGCATGTTTCCAGCCATGGAGAATAACGCATGTGTCCAGCCATGAGAATAACGCATGTGTCCAGCCATGGAGAATAACGCATGTGTCCAGCCATGGAGAATAACGCATGTTTCCTGCCATGGAGAATAACGCATGTGTCCAGCCATGGAGAATAACGCATGTTTCCAGCCATGGAGAATAACGCATGTGTCCAGCCATGGAGAATAACGCATGTGTCCAGCCATGGAGAATAACACATGTGTCCAGCCATGGAGAATTACGCATGTTTCCAGCCATGGAGAATAACGCATGTTTCCAGCCATGGAGAATAACGCATGTTTCCAGCCATGGAGAATAACGCATGTGTCCAGCCATGGAGAATAACGCATGTGTCCAGCCATGGAGAATAACGCATGTGTCCAGCCATGGAGAATAACGCATGTTTCCAGCCATGGAGAATAACGCATGTTTCCAGCCATGGAGAATAACGCATGTTTCCAGCCATGGAGAATAACGCATGTGTCCAGCCATGGAGAATAACGCATGTGTCCAGCCATGGAGAATAACGCATGTGTCCAGCCATGGAGAATAACGCATGTTTCCAGCCATGGAGAATAACGCATGTTTCCAGCCATGGAGAATAACGCATGTGTCCAGCCATGGAGAATAACGCATGTGTCCAGCCATGGAGAATAACGCATGTGTCCAGCCATGAAGAATAACGCATGTGTCCAGCCATGAAGAATAACGCATGTGTCCAGCCATGGAGAATAACGCATGTGTCCAGCCATGGAGAATAACGCATGTTTCCTGCCATGGAGAATAACGCATGTGTCCAGCCATGGAGAATAACGCATGTTTCCAGCCATGGAGAATAACGCATGTGTCCAGCCATGGAGAATAACACATGTGTCCAGCCATGGAGAATAACGCATGTTTCCAGCCATGGAGAATAACGCATGTGTCCAGCCATGGAGAATAACGCATGTTTCCAGCCATGGAGAATAACGCATGTGTCCAGCCATGGAGAATAACGCATGTTTCCAGCCATGGAGAATAACGCATGTTTCCAGCCATGTAGAATAACGCATGTGTCCAGCCATGGAGAATAACGCATGTGTCCAGCCATTGAGAATAACGCATGTGTCCAGCCATGGAGAATAACGCATGTTTCCAGCCATGGAGAATAACGCATGTTTCCAGCCATGGAGAATAACGCATGTGTCCAGCCATGGAGAATAACGCATGTGTCCAGCCATGGAGAATAACGCATGTGTCCAGCCATGGAGAATAACACATGTGTCCAGCCATGGAGAATAACGCATGTTTCCAGCCATGGAGAATAACGCATGTGTCCAGCCATGAAGAATAACGCATGTGTCCAGCCATGGAGAATAACGCATGTTTCCAGCCATAGAGAATAACGCATGTGTCCAGCCATGGAGAATAACGCATGTGTGCAGCCATGGAGAATAACGCATGTGTCCAGCCATTGAGAATAACGCATGTTTCCAGCCATAGAGAATAACGCATGTGTCCAGCCATGGAGAATAACGCATGTGTGCAGCCATGGAGAATAACGCATGTGTCCAGTCATGGAGAATAACGCATGTTTCCTGCCATGGAGAATAACGCATGTTTCCAGCCATGGAGAATAACGCATGTTTCCAGCCATGGAGAATAACGCATGTTTCCAGCCATGGAGAATAACGCATGTTTCCAGCCATGGAGAATAACGCATGTGTCCAGCCATGGAGAATAACGCATGTTTCCAGCCATGGAGAATAACGCATGTTTCCAGGCATGGAGAATAACGCATGTTTCCAGCCATGGAGAATAACGCATGTGTCCAGCCATGGAGAATAACGCATGTTTCCAGCCATGGAGAATAACGCATGTTTCCAGGCATGGAGAATAACGCATGTTTCCAGCCATGGAGAATAACGCATGTGTCCAGCCATGGAGAATAACGCATGTTTCCAGCCATGGAGAATAACGCATGTTTCCAGCCATGGAGAATAACGCATGTGTCCAGCCATGGAGAATAACGCATGTGTCCAGCCATGGAGAATAACGCATGTTTCCAGCCATGAAGAATAACGCATGTTTCCAGCCATGGAGAATAACGCATGTGTCCAGCCATGGAGAATAACGCATGTTTCCAGCCATGGAGAATAACGCATGTTTCCAGACATGGAGAATAACGCATGTGTCCAGCCATGGAGAATAACGCATGTGTCCAGCCATGAAGAATAACGCATGTTTCCAGCCATGGAGAATAACGCATGTGTCCAGCCATGGAGAATAACGCATGTGTCCAGCCATGAAGAATAACGCATGTGTCCAGCCATGAAGAATAACGCATGTGTCCAGCCATGGAGAATAACGCATGTTTCCAGCCATGGAGAATAACGCATGTGTCCAGCCATGGAGAATAACGCATGTTTCCAGCCATGGAGAATAACGCATGTGTCCAGCCATGGAGAATAACGCATGTTTCCAGGCATGTAGAATAACACATGTTTCCAGCCATGGAGAATAACGCATGTGTCCAGCCATGGAGAATAACGCATGTGTCCAGCCATGGAGAATAACGCATGTTTCCAGCCATGGAGAATAACGCATGTTTCCAGCCATGGAGAATAACGCATGTTTCCAGCCATGGAGAATAACGCATGTTTCCAGCCATGGAGAATAACGCATGTGTCCAGCCATGGAGAATAACGCATGTGTCCAGCCATGGAGAATAGCGCATGTTTCCAGCCATGGAGAATAACGCATGTGTCCAGCCATGAAGAATAACGCATGTGTCCAGCCATGAAGAATAACGCATGTGTCCAGCCATGGAGAATAACGCACGTGTCCAGCCATGGAGAATAACGCATGTTTCCAGCCATGGAGAATAACGCATGTGTCCAGCCATGAAGAATAACGCATGTTTCCAGCCATGGAGAATAACGCATGTTTCCTGCCATGGAGAATAACGCATGTTTCCAGCCATGGAGAATAACGCATGTTTCCAGCCATGAAGAATAACGCATGTGTCCAGCCATGGAGAATAACGCATGTTTCCAGCCATGGAGAATAACGCATGTTTCCAGCCATGGAGAATAACGCATGTTTCCAGCCATGGAGAATAACGCATGTTTCCAGCCATGGAGAATAACGCATGTTTCCAGCCATGGAGAATAACGCATGTGTCCAGCCATGGAGAATAACGCATGTGTCCAGCCATGGAGAATAACGCATGTGTCCAGCCATGGAGAATAACGCATGTGTCCAGCCATGGAGAATAACGCATGTTTCCAGCCATGGAGAATAACGCATGTGTCCAGCCATGGAGAATAACGCATGTGTCCAGCCATGGAGAATAACGCATGTGTCCAGCCATGGAGAATAACGCATGTTTCCAGCCATGGAGAATAACGCATGTGTCCAGCCATGGAGAATAACGCATGTTTCCAGCCATGAAGAATAACGCATGTTTCCAGCCATGGAGAATAACGCATGTGTCCAGCCATGGAGAATAACGCATGTTTCCAGCCATGGAGAATAACGCATGTTTCCAGACATGGAGAATAACGCATGTGTCCAGCCATGGAGAATAACGCATGTGTCCAGCCATGGAGAATAACGCATGTTTCCAGCCATGGAGAATAACGCATGTTTCCAGCCATGGAGAATAACGCATGTTTCCAGCCATGGAGAATAACGCATGTGTCCAGCCATGGAGAATAACGCATGTGTCCAGCCATGGAGAATAACGCATGTTTCCAGCCATGAAGAATAACGCATGTTTCCAGCCATGGAGAATAACGCATGTTTCCAGCCATGGAGAATAACGCATGTTTCCAGCCATGGAGAATAACGCATGTGTCCAGCCATGGAGAATAACGCATGTGTCCAGCCATGAAGAATAACGCATGTGTCCAGCCATGAAGAATAACGCATGTGTCCAGCCATGGAGAATAACGCATGTTTCCAGCCATGGAGAATAACGCATGTGTCCAGCCATGGAGAATAACGCATGTTTCCAGCCATGGAGAATAACGCATGTGTCCAGCCATGGAGAATAACGCATGTTTCCAGGCATGTAGAATAACACATGTTTCCAGCCATGGAGAATAACGCATGTGTCCAGCCATGGAGAATAACGCATGTGTCCAGCCATGGAGAATAACGCATGTGTCCAGCCATGAAGAATAACGCATGTTTCCAGCCATGGAGAATAACGCATGTGTCCAGCCATGGAGAATAACGCATGTTTCCAGCCATGGAGAATAACGCATGTTTCCAGCCATGGAGAATAACGCATGTGTCCAGCCATGGAGAATAACGCATGTTTCCAGCCATGGAGAATAACGCATGTTTCCAGCCATGGAGAATAACGCATGTGTCCAGCCATGGAGAATAACGCATGTGTCCAGCCATGGAGAATAACGCATGTGTCCAGCCATGGAGAATAACGCTTGTGTCCAGCCATGGAGAATAACGCATGTGTCCAGCCATGGAGAATAACGCATGTGTCCAGCCATGGAGAATAACGTATGTTTCCAGCCATGGAGAATAACGCATGTTTCCAGCCATGGAGAATAACGCATGTTTCCAGCCATGGAGAATAACGCATGTTTCCAGCCATGGAGAATAACGCATGTGTCCAGCCATGGAGAATAACGCATGTGTCCAGCCATGAAGAATAACGCATGTTTCCAGCCATGGAGAATAACGCATGTTTCCAGCCATGGAGAATAACGCATGTTTCCAGCCATGGAGAATAACGCATGTGTCCAGCCATGGAGAATAACGCATGTGTCCAGCCATGGAGAATAACGCATGTGTCCAGCCATGGAGAATAACGCATGTTTCCAGCCATGGAGAATAACGCATGTTTCCAGCCATGGAGAATAACGCATGTTTCCAGCCATGGAGAATAACGCATGTTTCCAGCCATGGAGAATAACACATGTGTCCAGCCATGGAGAATAACGCATGTGTCCAGCCATGGAGAATAACGCATGTTTCCAGCCATGGAGAATAACGCATGTGTCCAGCCATGGAGAATAACGCATGTGTCCAGCCATGGAGAATAACGCATGTGTCCAGCCATGGAGAATAACGCATGTGTCCAGCCATGGAGAATAACGCATGTTTCCAGCCATGGAGAATAACGCATGTGTCCAGCCATGGAGAATAACGCATGTGTCCAGCCATGAAGAATAACGCATGTTTCCAGCCATGGAGAATAACGCATGTTTCCAGGCATGGAGAATAACGCATGTTTCCAGCCATGGAGAATAACGCATGTTTCCAGCCATGGAGAATAACACATGTGTCCAGCCATGGAGAATAACGCATGTTTCCAGCCATGGAGAATAACGCATGTGTCCAGCCATGGAGAATAACGCATGTGTCCAGCCATGGAGAATAACGCATGTGTCCAGCCATGGAGAATAACGCATGTTTCCAGCCATGGACAATAACGCATGTGTCCAGCCATGGAGAATAACGCATGTGTCCAGCCATGGAGAATAACGCATGTGTCCAGCCATGGAGAATAACGCATGTGTCCAGCCATGGAGAATAACACATGTTTCCAGCCATGGAGAATAACGCATGTGTACAGCCATGGAGAATAACGCATGTTTCCAGCCATGGAGAATAACGCATGTGTCCAGCCATGGAGAATAACGCATGTGTCCAGCCATGGAGAATAACGCATGTTTCCAGCCATGGAGAATAACGCATGTGTCCAGCCATGGAGAATAACGCATGTGTCCAGCCATGGAGAATAACGCATGTGTCCAGCCATGGAGAATAACGCATGTTTCCAGCCATGGACAATAACGCATGTGTCCAGCCATGGAGAATAACGCATGTGTCCAGCCATGGAGAATAACGCATGTGTCCAGCCATGGAGAATAACGCATGTGTCCAGCCATGGAGAATAACACATGTTTCCAGCCATGGAGAATAACGCATGTGTACAGCCATGGAGAATAACGCATGTTTCCAGCCATGGAGAATAACGCATGTGTCCAGCCATGGAGAATAACGCATGTGTCCAGCCATGGAGAATAACGCATGTTTCCAGCCATGGAGAATAACGCATGTGTCCAGCCATGGAGAATAACGCATGTGTCCAGCCATGGAGAATAACACATGTGTCCAGCCATGGAGAATAACGCATGTGTCCAGCCATGGAGAATAACGCATGTTTCCAGCCATGGAGAATAACGCATGTTTCCAGCCATGGAGAATAACGCATGTGTCCAGCCATGGAGAATAACGCATGTTTCCAGCCATGGAGAATAATGCATGTGTCCAGCCATGAAGAATAACGCATGTGTCCAGCCATGGAGAATAACGCATGTGTCCAGCCATGGAGAATAACGCATGTTTCCAGCCATGGAGAATAACGCATGTTTCCAGCCATGGAGAATAACACATGTTTCCAGCCATGGAGAATAACGCATGTTTCCAGCCATGGAGAATAACGCATGTTTCCAGCCATGGAGAATAACGCATGTGTCCAGCCATGGAGAATAACGCATGTTTCCAGCCATGGAGAATAACGCATGTGTCCAGCCATGGAGAATAACGCATGTGTCCAGCCATGGAGAATAACGCATGTTTCCAGCCATGGAGAATAACGCATGTTTCCAGCCATGGAGAATAATGCATGTTTCCAGCCATAGAGAATAACGCATGTGTCCAGTGCATATTCTAAGCTGAGGACAGGTCCAGCCATTGAGAATAACACATGTGTCCATGTCCAGTGCATATTCCAAGCCAGGGGCAGGTCCAGCCATGGAAAATAATAGCATTTAGCCAGTGAATGTGTCCAAGTGAAGACAGATAATGGGCAGATTAGCCTTTACTTTTCAGGAGCTTGGCACATGCAGTGGATTATTCATACTGGAAGGGTTTGGTAAACAATTGTGACCATGAATCGAATGGACAGTGAATAGGTGCCTCCAGAACATGACCTTTCGTAAGCTTGACCCATACCCCAGATTATCCACACTGGAAAGGTCTTGTAAAGCCTTGTACACACGGCCAGGTGTCCAGATGGGAAAAGTGCGAGGAGAGCTTTTGCTTTTCCCGGCCGTGTGTATGCTCCTCGCCGTTTTTCTGACGGGAAAACTGCCCAAAAACTGCTCTTTTTTCCCGCCAGGATTCCCAGCGGGCCTTTACCCAGCTTTCCAGCAGTTTTTGGCAGTTTTCCTATGGGAAAAACTGCGATGGAGCATACACACGGTTGGGATTCCCAACCAAAGCTCTCATCAGAGTTTTCCTGATGGGAAAACCTCTCGTGTGTACGGGGGAAAAGTTACTGAGCAGGTTTTGTCCTGGGAATTCCGACGGATCTTTTCCAATTTTCTTAAAGCCCTCATATTTTCTATGTGTTCAGGGTAACTGCAGCCTTTTTGACAAAAAGATTTTGCATTTAAGAAAAAATAATGAATTAAACTACAAAATGTAATCCATAAAGTGTAAATGGCCTTACCAATGTAACAGCTAATAACAGGTATTGGGAGGTTTTAGAAATAAATATCAAGAAATTCATGAATTAGTAATTCGAAAGATTCCAAAGATCTTTAAAGCTGAAGAGCCGTGGAATTGGCGCTCGGACTGTGAGATATTTTATGGTTTGCATGTCAGTGTATAGCTTTCATACCAACGCCTGGTTATTTGTTAGAGTCTACAACTGAAATATTTCGAGGTTTTGATCGGGAAAACAACATTTTTATTAAATACTTCATCTTGTGAGTGGGAGATGCATTGGAATGTTCGGGACTCTTGTGCCAAAAATGAACAGTTGGAAGACCAGACTATGGAGACTTGATAGGCTTGGGGTTCTGCAACAACATCCCATAATATGAAGGAGACAGACAGGGAGAGAACATTTCCACACAGCTTTCGGCAATATTAGTAAGCAAGTTTTTCAGCAGCCATGTTCCAAGAGAGATTGTTTCAAATTACACGAGAGAAGTCTGGTCTCCTGAACTGCAGACCAAATGAAAATATACGGGAAGCCAAGAGCAGACCAGATTCAAACACACTGAGATTTGGCGGAAAACGTTTCTGCCTTCAGAGGTCTAGAGAGGAGGCGAGGAGCAGGTGGCGTAGTGTGAGATTCTGCAGAATAAACCAGTCATTGTAGATGATGACTATCTGTGGAGGGAAAATGTCCCCGCTACCTCGATCCCAGACAGCGGACTGACTCAAGAGGTTTTTCACCAATGATTGAGTGATACTTTACCTTCTCCTTAGATCCACATCCAGATATTTAACTTTCATACTCAGTACAGAGCTCATACATTCGGAGACCACGGGCAGAGGTCATACATTCGGAGACCACGGGCAGAGGTCATACATTCAGAGACCACGGGCAGAGGTCATACATTCGGAGACCACGGGCAGAGGTCATACATTCGGAGACCACGGGCAGAGGTCATACATTCGGAGACCACGGGCAGAGGTCATACATTCGGAAACCACGGGCAGAGGTCATACATTCGGAGACCACGGGCAGAGGTCATACATTCGGAGACCACGGGCAGAGGTCATACATTCGGAGACCACGGGCAGAGGTCATACATTCGGAGACCACGGGCAGAGGTCATACATTCGGAAACCACGGGCAGAGGTCATACATTCGGAGACCACGGGCAGAGGTCATACATTCGGAGACCACGGGCAGAGGTCATACCGAGCATCCCCAATGATTTTTCAACTGGAGAAGCAAGTCTCATAGTACTACTGGGAATGTTTATCCATGCTCCTTGAACTTACCAATCATCGGTACTCACAAGTAAAACGCACCTGTTCTGAATTTACCTCTCCGAACACTCACTGTTAACTGTTGAGCACTATCCTAGTTAAGAAGTTCTGCTTGAGTTTGGGTTTACATAATGAACATCATTGCTTTTACCTGGAGCTACTAAAGGACCTCATTCCTCCATGTTTCTATGTGTTGCAATCCCTATCATTACTACTGATATGCCCTCTGCCCTCACTGTTTTCCTCTACTTTTCCTAAGTGGAATAATTCATTGTAAGCTCCTGAAGAAGCGTTTTTCCAACGCGCAACATGTCGGGCTGAGCACTGGGTGACACTGGGTGACACTCCACCTCCTACTATGTAACTATGACACTGGAGGCTACAGTTCATAATACTACCTAAAGGGGTAAAGAAGAAGGTAGCACCAGCAACAACATGGAGCAGATGAGCTCGAGCAACACACAGGGGGGGTGTTCTGTATATTTTTGATAACTGCCAAGAAGCCATTATTTTCAGTGTCTGGGTTGCATGACACATCGTCACAACTCATCCTCAGGCTTGTGTCTGACCTTGTCCCCTGATAGCACCCAATCAAAACATTCCCGTACATTTTAGAACGTTGCAGTGCTTAATTCGCTGGAATTATCATAGTGGAGAGGACTGTGAATCAGGCAGATACCTTGGCTGTTGTAAAATAAGAAAAACCAAAAACACATGTCATGGATATGCAATAGTCTGGCAGCTTACCTGTTTCCATCTGTCCATTAAGAGGCCTGACTCTGTTCTGGTTACCTTCTTATTTCCTCTCCTTCCTGTATGGCCCCACCCAGGCCATCCCTGTAAGTCTATATTAACCATTGCACTACAGGCCTGCAGTGCTGTTTAACAGTGCTGTTTTTGGCTTGTCCCTGACTTCTCCTGTTTGCCTGTGCCCTTGACCTTTTGCCTGTCCCTCGGTTACCCTAGTCTGCCTGTTGCCCTGACCTAGGCTTACCCATCACTACCGGTTGTCCTGCCTGCTGCTTCCTCTCTCTCTCTGCGGAGCGTGACCAAGGAGATCCCAGGGGGTCGCGACCTGGATCCAGCTGCGGCGAAGGCCATCCTCACCACTAGAGGCTCTGGTGAACACAAAGCTTGCTTTTAGACTCTGCGCCCGGGGGGATTTTGGGTTTACACTTTCTCTCTGATTGCAGCAGTCGGCTATAGGGTTCACTACCCTGTGGTGCACCCCTGACCCCCATGGGGTGCACTTGTCACCTGGCCACAGGTGACCTGACAACACATTTAAGCAAGGATTTCCCCACACACGGCTTATGTGTAAGATAAAGTCTAACTTAGTGCAAATCCTGTATATACTTGAAATTCGTAGGTTAAATACAGCATATATAAACTCTCTGAATTACAAAAATACATTCGATGAAAAATAATATATACATAAAGTGCAATGTGTCTGTAAACAAATTTATTATAATAAAGTACAAATTGTCCATACATCTGCTCCAATGAGCCGGATATAAATCCATACAAAAAGAATCTCATCCAAGTTTTGATCCACCAAATCCATAAAGTGTGTCAATCGTCCACCTGTTAGATCTAAACGCTCTCCTCCTCACATTATAACCTCTGTAGTGAAAGCACTTTTCTTTTGTTTCAGCAGCATCTGGAGATATTATTGTCTGTTGGCGACAATAGGGTTGTGCTAATTGTATAATAACTATTTAAGGAAGTCTTCCATGTCGGCATTGAGAATGAGATTTTGTAGAAAATGTCAAGCCCTTATTTTCACAGAGTTACTAAGAGTACCAACCCCCTTCAGACTGTTGGGGAGAATGTCCAGCTGGGTCTGGATAGACTTCCTTTGTACCTCCAAATGCTCTGCCTGAGTCTGGTGAGCCTGTAACAATAGGGCAAGGGTCTTATCCTGGCATGATCGGGCTTCGCGAATGCCAGTTGATGTGCCTGAGCTTCCTCATTGTGGCAGTTGGCTTCTTTGGAGGCAGGACTTTGACTTCCTCCTCCATGCCGCCTTCAGGGGTTTACAGTGCCTATGCTGCTCTGATTTAGGATACTGTATTTATCGCGGTATAACGCGCTCCCGCGTATACCGCGCACCCCCAAAGTGGCCCGAATTCCTGTGGAAAAAAAGTTTTTTAGTTTTTTTGTACTTAAAGTTTTGGTGTCTTGCGCGGCGTTCATCGGCGGCCTCGTCGGGTCCGGCATTCGTCTGCGGCTTCGGGCGTCCGTCTTCGGCGGGTCGGGTGTCCTCTTCAGCGGGTCCGGCGTCCTCTTTGGTGGGTCCAGCGTCCTCTTCGGCGGGTCTGGCGTCCTCGCATCCTCCCCGCTCGTTTCCCGCCACGAGTTTTGAATACTGCGCCGGCATATACCGAGCGCAGTACACTCGTGAATCTTCGGGCAGGCTCGGCAACTGTCGCGCTGACGTCCTGTACGTACAGGACGTCAGTGCGAGAGGCGCCGAGACTGCCCGAAGATTCACAAGTGTACTGCGCTTGGTATATGCCGGCGCAGTATTCAAAACTCGTGGCGGGAAAGCGGGTATCGGCGTATATCGCGCACCCACGATTTTGCCCTGATTTTCAGGGCAAAATAGTGCGCGGTATACGCCGATAAATACGGTATGTAAAAACGGGTGCTGACCTTTTGAAATCATTTATTTTTTTAAATTTCAGGTGGCTTTTTTGACTGGATCGCCTGCATTCTCCACCAGTTGTAATCTGAAGCCCAAGATCACCAGCCAGCCACTTGAAAAAGTAATAGTCTTTATTGGACTCTCAAAACAAGCAACCAAAATACAGCAAATAGTCCATTATCCTGGTATAATCAAGACTACACAACAGCTCACCGCCGATATACCAGTCCCACACTTAGGAATTAGGGTCATGACTGCTTCAGGGTACAGGAAAAGCTGCAAGAGCTCAGCAGAGCAGGGTCTTAGTCGCCTTCTATCCCTCACTTCCTCACAGCTATGAAGTACTTAGTGAGTACTAAGGACCCTGAGAGTACCAACAAATGCATTGGCTGCTGTGGTGTCTGTTCTTTATTAGAGGGGCCAGCATATAGTCTCTGTGTATACAGTGACTTGTAAATGTCTAATAATGAATGAATGAATGAATGAATGATGGGTGCATTTCTGAGGAAATATGTGGGAGAGTTGAGAAGAAGCTAGAAGGGCTTCCAAGGCAATATATTGTCATCACCAAATGTAAAGAGCGGGTGTAGAGTGTTCCTTATACATGTATCCTCCCGCACCATCTATATCATGGGAGGAGAACAGATCATGAAATGTCTCTAAGCCCTCTCACAGAGATCCTCTATGCTCAGTGCCAACTTCACATGATGCCATTTTCTTTATTCCATTTAGAGCTGAACTTTTGTTTGACGTTAATGATTGTGAAAGCTCCTGCGCTGTGTAGGATAAGGGGAAAGGGAGGTGAGAAAAGAGGGGAGAGGAGGAGGGAGGTGGGCTAAGGGATGAGTGCAATATGGTAAACACTGCAGCAAACAAATAGGGAGTCTGTCCTTTATAGACAAAAAAGGTGTAACAAGTGGTGATTGTCTGCGCTGTGGTATGGCTTGGCCGGATGAGTGAAATGAGGGAATGGTGAGTGAACGGGCTAATAGGGCCTGGGGAGTGACAGGTAATGCAGACACAAATTAACCTTAACGGTTTTAAATAGGTACAGTCCTAACTGGACTGTAAAATGGTACAGTGGAGTCTTGAAAAGAAAGGTGTATGTGAAAATCAAAGCAAAAACTTAAAACGTGAACATAAAGTCTTAGGTGAATGCAAACCAAAAGAAAAGGACCGCAGTTCAACACTGGGACTGGTGCAGCAGTGAGGAAATGGTTAAAATGGAAAAGGTTCCAAATTCTACAAGGGGTATTCAGTCCAGACAAATCCAAACAAACGCATGCAGCCCACACCTCGGTGACTAGTGCAGCTTACCTTCCAGCTGACATAAAAGGGTCAAACACATAGGATCAAAACGTTACCACTTTTCTATTGGGTGGATATCTTGCTGCCAGTTCTCAATAGTTGGTCACACATAAAGAAACAAGAATAATAAAAAAAGGTTGTAGCCTTGTCCTCCTAACAATAATAAGCTGTAGGGAAAGGGATGTGATTAGCAGGGTGGCAGATTACGTGTCCACTTACACAACTTACACAGTGTGTAGGGAAAAAATGCACATCTCCACGAGTGCCGAACTCGTCTCCTACTACTTCTCACTGTCAACAACTTTTGGCTCTTTAGCTTGTTTGACGTTGTTTTATTATTTGACTCAAAGCGATCAGATTTAAAAGAAGATCATTTTATAATATCAGCAGCGTGAAGCTGATCATTTATAGAATTGTTCTCGTCTGGATTGCACCGACCTCCCAAGGAGGGAAATCTTCCATCACTCAGTAGAATATTGGCTCATCCATTGCTATGTGCGTCTCGCCAGCCTCTCATCTGTAGTACATCAAACATTGGAAATAATAGGAAGATTAACAACCACTGCTGAAAGAGAGAAACACACATGGGAATCGTCCAAGAGCAAGAAGGACTTACTAAAGTCATGGGTGTCATGGGGAACTGGGGAACCACCTAGTAAAGTCATGGGTGTCATGGGGAACTGGGGAACCACCTAGTAAAGTCATGGGGAACTGAGATCCACCTAGTAAAGTCATGGGTGTCATGGGGAACTGAGATCCACCTAGTAAAGTCATGGGTGTCAAGGGGAACTGAGGAACCACCTAGTAATGTCATGGGTGTCATGGGGAACTGAGATCCACCTAGTAATGTCATGGGTGTCATGGGGAACTGAGATCCACCTAGTAACGTCATGGGTGTCATGGGGAACTGAGATCCACCTAGTAATGTCATGGGTGTCATGGGGAACTGAGATCCACCTAGTAATGTCATGGGTGTCATGGGGAACTGAGATCCACCTAGTAAAGTCATGGGTGTCATGGGGAACTGAGATCCACCTAGTAATGTCATGGGTGTCATGGGGAACTGAGATCCACCTAGTAACGTCATGGGTGTCATGGGGAACTGAGATCCACCTAGTAACGTCATGGGTGTCATGGGGAACTGAGATCCACCTAGTAATGTCATGGGTGTAATGGGGAACTGAGATCCACCTAGTAACATCATGGGTGTCATGGGAAAACGAGATCCACCTAGTAATGTCATGGGTGTCATGGGGAACCGAGATCCACCTAGTAATGTCATGGGTGTCATGGGGAAATGAGATCCACCTAGTAATGTCATGGGTGTCATGGGGAACTGAGATCCACCTAGTAATGTCATGGGTGTCATAGGGAACTGAGATCCACCTAGTAATGTCATGGATGTCAAGGGGAACTGAGATCCACCTAGTAATGTCATGGGTGTCATGGGGAACTGAGATCCACCTAGTAAAGTCATGGGTGTCATGGGGAACTGAGATCCACCTAGTAATGTCATGGGTGTCATGGGGAACTGAGATCCACAAAGTAATGTCATGGGTGTCATGGGGAACTGAGATCCACCTAGTAACGTCATGGGTGTCATGGGGAACTGAGATCCACCTAGTAATGTCATGGGTGTCATGGGAAACTGAGATCCACCTAGTAACGTCATGGGTGTCATGGGGAACTGAGATCCACCTAGTAACGTCATGGGTGTCATGGGGAACTGAGATCCACCTAGTAATGTCATGGGTGTAATGGGGAACTGAGATCCACCTAGTAATGTCATGGATGTCACGGGGAACTGAGATCCACCTAGTAAAGTCATGGGTGTCATGGGGAACTGAGATCCACCTAGTAATGTCATGGGTGTCATGGGGAACTGAGATCCACCTAGTAATGTCATGGGTGTCATGGGGAACTGAGATCCACCTAGTAATGTCATGGGTGTCATGGGGAACTGAGATCCACCTAGTAAAGTCATGGGTGTCAAGGGGAACTGAGGAACCACCTAGTAATGTCATGGGTGTCATGGGGAACTGAGATCCACCTAGTAACGTCATGGGTGTCATGGGGAACTGAGATCCACCTAGTAACGTCATGGGTGTCATGGGGAACTGAGATCCACCTAGTAATGTCATGGGTGTCATGGGGAACTGAGATCCACCTAGTAATGTCATGGGTGTCATGGGGAACTGAGATCCACCTAGTAAAGTCATGGGTGTCATGGGGAACTGAGATCCACCTAGTAATGTCATGGGTGTCATGGGGAACCGAGATCCACCTAGTAATGTCATGGGTGTCATGGGGAAATGAGATCCACCTAGTAATGTCATGGGTGTCATGGGGAACTGAGATCCACCTAGTAATGTCATGGGTGTCATGGGAAACTGAGATCCACCTAGTAACGTCATGGGTGTCATGGGGAACTGAGATCCACCTAGTAACGTCATGGGTGTCATGGGGAACTGAGATCCACCTAGTAACGTCATGGGTGTCATGGGGAACTGAGATCCACCTAGTAACGTCATGGGTGTCATGGGGAACTGAGATCCACCTAGTAATGTCATGGGTGTCACGGGGAACTGAGATCCACCTAGTAACGTCATGGGTGTCATGGGGAACTGAGATCCACCTAGTAACGTCATGGGTGTCATGGGGAACTGAGATCCACCTAGTAACGTCATGGGTGTCATGGGGAACTGAGATCCACCTAGTAATGTCATGGGTGTAATGGGGAACTGAGATCCACCTAGTAATGTCATGGATGTCACGGGGAACTGAGATCCACCTAGTAAAGTCATGGGTGTCATGGGGAACTGAGATCCACCTAGTAATGTCATGGGTGTCATGGGGAACTGAGATCCACCTAGTAATGTCATGGGTGTCATGGGGAACTGAGATCCACCTAGTAATGTCATGGGTGTCATGGGGAACTGAGATCCACCTAGTAAACTCATGGGTGTCATGGGGAACTGAGATCCACCTAGTAAAGTCATGGGTGTAATGGGGAACTGAGATCCACCTAGTAATGTCATGGATGTCACGGGGAACTGAGATCCACCTAGTAAAGTCATGGGTGTCATAGGGAACTGAGATCCACCTAGTAATGTCATGGGTGTCATGGGGAACTGAGATCCACCTAGTAATGTCATGGGTGTCATGGGGAACTGAGATCCACCTAGTAATGTCATGGGTGTCATGGGGAACTGAGATCCACCTAGTAAAGTCATGGGTGTCATGGGGAACTGAGATCCACCTAGTAAAGTCATGGGTGTCAAGGGGAACTGAGGAACCACCTAGTAATGTCATGGGTGTCATGGGGAACTGAGATCCACCTAGTAACGTCATGGGTGTCATGGGGAACTGAGATCCACCTAGTAACGTCATGGGTGTCATGGGGAACTGAGATCCACCTAGTAATGTCATCGGTGTCATGGGGAACTGAGATCCACCTAGTAATGTCATGGGTGTCATGGGGAACTGAGATCCACCTAGTAACATCATGGGTGTCATGGGGAACCGAGATCCACCTAGTAATGTCATGGGTGTCATGGGGAGCCGAGATCCACCTAGTAATGTCATGGGTGTCATGGGGAACCGAGATCCACCTAGTAATGTCATGGGTGTCATGGGGAGCCGAGATCCACCTAGTAATGTCATGGGTGTCATGGGGAAATGAGATCCACCTAGTAATGTCATGGGTGTCATGGGGAACTGAGATCCACCTAGTAATGTCATGGGTGTCATGGGGAACTGAGATCCACCTAGTAACATCATGGGTGTCATGGGGAACTGAGATCCACCTAGTAATGTCATGGGTGTCATGGGGAACTGAGATCCACCTAGTAATGTCATGGGTGTCATGGGGAACTGAGATCCACCTAGTAACGTCATGGGTGTCATGGGGAACTGAGATCCACCTAGTAATGTCATGGGTGTCATGGGAAACTGAGATCCACCTAGTAACGTCATGGGTGTCATGGGGAACTGAGATCCACCTAGTAACGTCATGGGTGTCATGGGGAACTGAGATCCACCTAGTAACGTCATGGGTGTCAAGGGGAACTGAGATCCACCTAGTAATGTCATGGGTGTCATGGGGAACTGAGATCCACCTAGTAATGTCATGGGTGTCATGGGGAACTGAGATCCACCTAGTAATGTCATGGGTGTCATGGGGAACCGAGATCCACCTAGTAACATCATGGGTGTCATGGGGAACTGAAATCCACCTAGTAATGTCATGGGTGTCATGGGGAACTGAGATCCACCTAGTAACGTCATGGGTGTCATGGGGAACTGAGATCCACCTAGTAATGTCATGGGTGTCATGGGAAACTGAGATCCACCTAGTAACGTCATGGGTGTCATGGGGAACTGAGATCCACCTAGTAACGTCATGGGTGTCATGGGGAACTGAGATCCACCTAGTAACGTCATGGGTGTCATGGGGAACTGAGATCCACCTAGTAATGTCATGGGTGTAATGGGGAACTGAGATCCACCTAGTAATGTCATGGATGTCATGGGGAACTGAGATCCACCTAGTAACGTCATGGGTGTCATGGGAAACTGAGATCCACCTAGTAAAGTCATGGGGAACTGAGATCCACCTAGTAATGTCATGGGTGTCATGGGGAACTGAGATCCACCTAGTAATGTCATGGGTGTCATGGGGAACTGAGATCCACCTAGTAATGTCATGGGTGTCATGGGGAACTGAGATCCACCTAGTAATGTCATGGGTGTCATGGGGAACTGAGATCCACCAAGTAACGTCATGGGTGTCATGGGGAACTGAGATCCACCTAGTAATGTCATGGGTGTCATGGGGAACTGAGATCCACCTAGTAACGTCATGGGTGTCATGGGGAACTGAGATCCACCTAGTAATGTCATGGGTGTCATGGGGAATTGAGATCCACCTAGTAACATCATGGGTGTCATGGGGAACTGAGATCCACCTAGTAATGTCATGGGTGTCATGGGGAACTGAGATGCACCTAGTAATGTCATGGGTGTCATGGGGAACTGCGATCCACCTAGTAATGTCATGGGTGTCATGGGAAACTGAGATCCACCTAGTAAAGTCATGGGGAACTGAGATCCGCCTAGTAATGTCATGGGTGATTATATAACAAAAGTGCAGCGCTAAAATAGAAGGTCAATGGCAAGGATCTTGACCACTGGTGTCTGGTGATGAAACAATAAAAGTCCAAATATTAGCGGGTCAAACACAGAGCACCTAACCCTATCAACATGACGTTAGAACAAAGGAGGGTCAAACATTTGTGGTGCTTGGAGGAGTTCGCCGGCAACAAGCACCGAATGTTTCTACTTTACTAAGAGTCGTGTTATTTACTCCAAAAGGGTCACCGTGAGAATCATTATTGGATCAAATATTATATAGCACACATAACCCTAACCCTACACAGAGCACCTAACCCTAACCCTACACAGAGCACCTAACCCTAACCCTACACAGAGCACCTAACCCTAACCCTACACAGAGCACCTAACCCTACACAGAGCACCTAAGCCTAACCCTACACAGAGCACCTAACCCTAACCCTACACAGAGCACCTAACCCAAACCCCACACAGAGCACCTAACCCTAACCCTACACAGAGCACCTAACCCTACACAGAGCACCAAACCCTAACCCTACACAGAGCACCTAACCCTAACCCTACACAGAGCACCTAACCCTAACCCTACACAGAGCACCTAACCCTAACCCTACACAGAGCACCTAACCCTACACAGAGCACCTAACCCTACACAGGGCACCTAACCCTAACCCTACAAAGAGCACCTAACCCTAACCCTACACAGAGCACCTAAGCCTAACCCTACACAGAGCACCTAACCCTAACCCTACACAGAGCACCTAACCCAAACCCCACACAGAGCACCTAACCCTAACCCTACACAGAGCACCTAACCCTAACCCTACACAGAGCACCTAACCCTAACCCTACACAGAGCAACTAACCCTAACCCTACACAGAGCACCTAACCCTACACAGAGCACCTAACCCTAACTCTACACAGAGCACCTAACCCCACACAGAGCACCTAACCCTAACCCTACACAGAGCACCTAACCCTACACAGAGCACCTAACCCTACACAAAACACCTAACCCTACACAGAGCACCTAACTCTAACCCTACACAGAGCACCTAAACCTAACCCTACACAGAGCACCTAACCCTACACAAAACACCTAACCCTACACAGAGCACCTAACTCTAACCCTACACAGAGCACCTAACCCTAACCCTACACAGAGCAACTAACCCTAACCCTACACAGAGCACCTAACCCAAACCCTACACAGAGCACCTAACCCTACACAGAGCACCAAACCCTTACCTTACACAGAGCACCTAACCCTAACCCTACACAGAGCACCTAACCCTACACAGAGCACCTAACCCTAACCCTATACAGAGCACCAAACTCTAATCCTATACAGAGCACCAAACCCAAACCCTACACAGAGCTCCTAACCCAAACCCTACACAGAGAACCTAACCCTAACCCTACACAGAGCACCAAACCCAAACCCTACACAGAGCACCTAACCCTAACCCTACTCAGAGCACCTAACCCAAACCCTACAAAGAGCATCTAACCCTAACCCTACACAGAGCACCTAACCCTAACCCTACAAAGAGCACCTAACCCAAACCCTACACAGAGCACCTAACCCTAACCCTACACAGAGAACCTAACCCTACACAGAGCACCTAACCCAAACCCTACACAGAGCATCTAACCCAAACCCTACAGAGAGCTGCCAACCCTAACCCTACAGAGAGCACCTAACCCTAACCCTACACAGAACACCTAACCCTACACAGAGCACCTAACCCTAACTCTACACAGAGCACCTAACCCTAACCCTACTATGAGCACCTAACCCTAACCCTACACAGAGCACCTAACCCTACTAAGAGCACATAAGCCTAACCCTACACAGAACACCTAACCCAAACCCTACACAGAACACCTAACCCTACAAAGAGCACCTAACCCTAACCCTATACAGAGCACCTAACCCAAACCCTACACAGAGCACCTAACCCTACAAAGAGCACCTAACCCTAACCCTATACAGAGCACATAACCCAAACCCTACACAGAGCACCTAACCCAAACCCTACAAAGAGCACCTAACCCTACAAAGAGCACCTAACCCTAACCCTACTCAGAGCACCTAACCCTAACCCTACAAAAAGCACCTAACCCAAACCCTACACAGAACACCTAACCCTACACAGAACACCTAACCCTACACAGAGCACCTAACCCTAACCCTACACAGAGCACCTAACCCTAACCCTATACAGAACACCTAACCCTACACAGAGCACCTAACCCTAACCCTACACAAAGCACCTAACCCTAACCCTATACAGAACACCAAACCCTAACCCTACACAGAGCACCTAACCCAAACCCTACACAGAGCACCTAACCCTAACCCTACACAGAAAACCTAACCCTACACAGAACACCTAAGCCTATAAAGAGCACCTAACCCAAACCCTACAAAGAGCACCTAACCCTAACCCTACACAGAACACCTAACCCTAACCCTACACAGAGCACCTAACCCTAACTCTACACAGAGCACCTAACCCTAACCCTACTATGAGCACCTAACCCTAACCCCACACAGAGCACCTAACCCTACTAAGAGCACCTAACCCTAACCCTACACAGAGCACCTAACCCTCCACAGAACGCCTAACCCTAACTCTACACAGAGCACCTAACCCTATACAGAGCACCTAACCCTAAATCTACACAGAACACCTAACCCTAACCCTACTAAGAGCACCTAACCCTACACAGAGCACCTAACCCTAACTCTACACAGAGCACCTAACCTTAACCGTACTAAGAGCACCTAACCCTAACCCTACACAGAGCACCTAACCCGACACAGAATACCTAACCCTACAAAGAACACCTAACTCAAACCCTACACAGAGCACCTAACCCTACACAGAGCACCTAACCCTACACAGAGCACCTAACCCTAACCCTACACAGAGCACCTGACCCAAACCCTACACAGAGCACCCAACCCTAACCCTACACAGAGTACCTAACCCTAACCCTACACAGAGTACCTAACCCTAACCCTACACAGAGCACCTAACCCTAAACAGAGCACCTAACCCTAACCCTACACAGAGCACCTAACCCTACACAGAGTACCTAACCCTAACCCTACACAGAGCACCAAACCCAAACCCTACTCAGAGCACCTAACCCTAACCCTACACAGAACACCTAACCCTACACAGAACACCTAAGACTACAAAGAGCACCTAACCCAAACCCTACAAAGAGCACCTAACCCAAACCCTACACAGAGCACCTAACCCTACACAGAGCACCTAACCCTACACAGAGCACCTAACCCTACACAGAGCACCTAACCAAAACCCTACACAGAGCACCTAACCCTACACAGAGCACCTAACCCTAACCCTACACAGAGCACCTGACCCAAACCCTACACAGAGCACCTAACCCTAACCCTACACAGAGTACCTAACCCTACACAGAGCACCTAACCCAAACCCTACACAGAGCACCTAACCCTAACCCTACACAGAAAACCTAACCCTACACAGAACACCTAAGCCTATAAAGAGCACCTGACCCAAACCCTACAAAGAGCACCTAACCCTAACCCTACACAGAACACCTAACCCTAACCCTACACAGAGCACCTAACCCAAAACAGAGCACCTAACCCAAACCCTACACAGAGCACCTAACCCTACACAGAGCACCTAACCCTACACAGAGCACCTAACCCTGACCCTACACAGAGCACCTAACCCAAACCCTACACAGAGCACCTAACCCTACACAGAGCACCTAACCCAAACCCTACACAGAGAACCTAACCCTAACCCTACACAGAGCACCTAACCCTAACCCTACACAGAGCACCTAACCCAAACCCTACACAGAGCACCTAACCCTAAACCTACACAGAACACCTAACCCAAACGCTACACAGAGCACCTAACCCTAACCCTATAAAGAGCACCTAAGCCAAATCCTACACAGAGCACCTAACCCAAACCCTACACAGAGCACCTAACCCTATACAGAGCACCTAACCCTACACAGAGCACCTAACCCTACACCACACAGAGTACCTAACCCTAACCCTAACCCTAACCTAACCCTAACCCTACACAGAGTACCTAACCCTAACCCTACACAGAGCACCTAACCCAAACCCTACACAGAGCACCTAACCCTATCCATACACAGAACACCTAACCCTACATAGTGATGTTGCGAACCTAAAATTTTGCGTTCGCGAACGGCAATTGCGAACTTGCGCATATGTTCGCGAAAGCGCGAACCGCGCGAACCGCCATAGACTTCAATGGGCAGGCGAATTTTAAAAAGCACAGGGACTGTTTCCGGCCACAATAATGATGGAAAAGTTGTTTCAAGGGGACTAACACCTGGACTGTGGCATGCCGGAGGGGGATCCATGGCAAAACTCCCATGGAAAATTACGTAGTTGTCGCAGAGTCTGTTTTTAATCGATAAAGGGTATAAATCACCTAACATTCATAAATTGTTTGGAATAACGTGCTCTAAAACATCAAGTATGATGTTATATGGATTAGGTAGTGTAAGGGTTAGGGTTAGAGATAGGATTAGAGATAGGGTTAGGGTTAGGATAACAGATAGGGTTAGGGTTAGGGTTACAGATAGGGTTAGGGTTAGGGTTACAGATAGGGTTAGGGTTAGGATAACAGATAGCGTTAGGGTTAGAGATAGGGTTAGGGTTAGGGTAACAGATAAGGTTACAGTTAGAGTTAGGGTTAGAGATAGGGTTAGGGTTAGGGTAACAGATAGCATTAGGGTTAGGGTAGGGTTAGGGTAGGGTTAGGGTTACAGACAGGGTTAGGGTTACAGATAGGGTTAGGGTTACAGTCTGTAACCCTAACCCTATCTGTAACCCTAACCCTATCTCTAACCTTAACCCTAACCCTATCTGTAACCCTAACACTAACCCTATCTTTAACCCTAACCCTAACCCTATCTGTAACCCTAACACTAACCCTATCTTTAACCCTAACCCTATCTGTAACCCTAACCCTAACCATATCTGTAACCCTAACCCTATCTCTAACCCTAACCCTATCTGTAACCCTAACCCTAACCCTATCTGTAACCCTAACCCTAACCCTCTCTTTAACCCTAACCCTAACCCTATCTGTAACCCTAACCCTAACCCTATCTGTAACCCTAACCCTATCTGTAATCCTAACCCTAACCCTATCTTTAACCCTAACCCTAACCCTATCTGTAACCCTAACCCTAACCCTATCTGTAACCCTAACCCTAACCCTATCTGTAATCCTAACCCTAACCCTATCAGTAACCCTAACCCTATCTGTAACCCTACCCCTAACCCTAACTGTAACCCTAACCCTATCTGTAACCCTAACCCTATCTGTAACCCTAACCCTATCTTTAACCCTAACCCTAACCCTGTCTATAACCCTAACCCTAACCCTATCTGTAACCCTAACCCTATCTGTAACCCTAACCCTTACCCTATCTGTAACGCTAAACCTAACCCTATCTGTAACCCTAACCCTAACCCTATCTGTAACCCTAACCCTATCTGTAACCCTAACCCTGTCCGTAACCCTAACCCTATCTGTAACCCTAACCCTAACCCTATCTGTAACCCTAACCCAAACCCTATTTGTAACCCTAACCCTGTCTGTAATAGGGTTAGGGTTCACAGTGACAGACCAAACTCTGACAGACCAAACTCTGACAGATCAAACACCTGAAAACAGTCCATTTGCACAACCGCAAACTCCCCATTTACACAAGGATGGATACCAAGCTATCCATGTCCCGTTCCTTGTCCTCACTGACGTCAATGAACGTTTTTGAGATTGTAGGCGATGGGGGTTTTTCAAAGCCTATGGTCGTGCTGAGGTAGTTCAGTGACAGTTAAGTGACCCAGAAAACAATGATTCTGCAGTGTGGGCCCATTGTTGGCCTAGTAGGCTTTAATGATCACCTTATTGATCATAAAGAAAATTAATGTTTTTTCTATGCAAAATTATCCAGCTGATCGCTTTTGGTCTGATCACAATGAAGCAACGACCTTATCATCTGGGGTGTGCCAACATTGCCAACACACTCATAGAGATGGTCGCTTCATTGTGATACGCAAGCCCCTTCACCACACCAAGGTAACGATCACAAAGGGGAATTGACACATGTTTGTACCTTTTTTTTGGTTTTGTTTTTGCAGCCACAGTGCAGCACCAGAGGCCAGAAAAATTAGGCATGTACACATGCCTGAAAAATTAGGTATTGTTGCAGCTGCTGCTGTAGCAGCGGTCAGAAAAATTGATGTTTTCCAGGCAGAAAGTGCACTAAAACATTGCGGCTTGAACCCTATTTGGTGGTGGATAAGTCACCCGGCAGAGATAAAATACAGCAGCGTGTGGACCAGTTGTAGCCCAAGGAAGCTCATCTCATCAGGCCTTTAGTCAAATGTATCGCCCACTGTCAGTCCCTTCGGGATCCATGCCTCATTCATCTTAATAAAGGTGAGGTAATCTAGACTTTTTTGACCTAGGCGACTTCTCAGTGACAATGCCTCCTGCTGCACTGAAGGTCCTTTCTGAAAGGACACTTGAAGCGGGGCAGGCCAGAAGTTTTATCGCGAATTGGGATAGCTCAGGCCACAGGTCAAGCCTGCACACCCAGTAGTCAAGGGGTTCATCGCTCCTCAGAGTGTCGATATCTGCAGTTAAGGCGAGGTAGTCTGCTACCTGTCGGTCAATTCGTTCTCGGAGGGTTGACCCCGAAGGGCTGTGGCGATGCGTAGGGCTGAAAAAGCTCTGCATGTCTGTAAAGCGTCCTGTCCTTGCCGGCGTGGTCATGGTAGGAGGAGGGATACTTTCACCTCTTCCACTGTTAGATTCCCGTTGTGCTGTGACATCACCCTTATACGCTGTGTAAAGCATACTTTTCAATTTATTTTGGAACTGCTGCATCCTTTCCGACTTCCGGTAATTTGGTAACATTTCAGGCACTTTCTGCTTATACCGGGGGTCTAGTAGAGTGGCCACCCAGTACAGGTCATTCTCTTTCAGCCTTTTTATACGAGGGTCCCTCAACAGGCACAACAGCATGAAAGACCCCATTTGCACAAGGTTGCATGCCGAGCTACTCATGTCCCGTTCCTCGTCCTCACTGATCTCACTGAAGGTCTGTTCTTCCTCCCAGCCACATACAACACCACGGGTACCAGATAGGTGACAACGAGCACCCTGGGATGCCTGCTGTGGTTGGTCTTCCTCCTCCTCAAAGCCACATTCCTCCTCTGACTCCTCTTCCTCAGACTCCTCTTCCAGCGTTGCTGCAGGTCCAGCTAGCGATGCTGATAAGGCTGTTTCTGGTGGTGACCACAACCCTTCCTCTTCCTCTCGCTCATCTACGGCCTGATCCAGCACTCTTCGTAGCGCACGTTCCAGGAAGAAAACAAATGGGATGATGTCGCTGATGCTGCCTTCAGTGCGACTGACTAGGTTTGTCACCTCCTCAAAAGGACGCATGAGCCTACAGGCATTGCGCATGAGCGTCTAGTAACGTGGCAAAAAAATTCTGCGCAGAGGCTGTCCTTGCACCCCGGTAATACAAATACTTGTTGGCGGCTTTTTCTTGTTGGAGCAGGCGGTCGAACATTAGGAGTGTTGAATTCCAATGTGTCGGGCTGTCGCAAATCAGTCGCCTCACTGGCATGTTGTTTCGCCGCTGGATATCTGAAAAGTGTGCCATGGCTGTGTAGGAACGCTTGAAATGGCCACACACCTTCCTGGCCTGCTTGAGCACATCCTGTAAGTCTGGGTACTTATGCACAAAGCGTTGTACAATCAGATTCATCACATGTGCCATGCACGGGACATGTGTCAACTTGCCCAAATTCAATGCCGCCAACAAATTGCTTCCGTTGTCACACACCACTTTGCCGATCTCCAGTTGGTGCGGAGTCAGCCACTGATCCACCTGTGTGTTCAGGGCATTCAGGAGTGCTGGTCCGGTGTGACTCTCTGCTTTCAGGCAAGTCAACCCCAAGACTGCGTGACACTGTCATATGCGTGATGTGGAATAGCCCCTGGGGAGCTGGGGGGGTGCAGTTGATGTGGAGCAAGACGCAGCAGCAGAAGATGACTCAGCCGAGGAGGTTATCGAAGAGGATGGAGTAGGAGGAGTAGAGGAGGTGGCAGCAGACCTGCCTGCAAGTCGTGGCGGTGTCACCAACTCCTCTGTAGAGCCACGCATTACATGCTTGTCAGCCGTCAGCAGGTTTACCCAATGCGCAGTGTAGGTGATATACCTGCCCTGACCGTGCTTTGCAGACCAGGTATCAGTGGTCAGATGGACCCTTGCCCCAACACTGTGTGCCAAGGATGCCATGACTTCCTTTTGCACAATAGAGTACAGGTTGGGGATTGCCTTTTGTGAAAAGAAATTTTGGCCGGGTACCTTCCACTGCGGTGTCCTAATAGCTACAAATTTTTTGAAGGCCTCAGACTCCACCAGCTTGTATGGTAAAAGCTGGCGGGCTAAGAGTTCCGACAAGCCAGCTGTCAGACGCCGGGCAAGGGGGTGACTCTGTGACATTGGCTTCTTACGCTCAAACATGTCCTTGACAGACACCTGACTGTGGGCAGATGAGCAGGAACTGCTGAAGGTGAGAGACGCAGTGGCGGATGGTTGAGAGGGGGCAAGGAGGACAGCAGTGGTTGATGTGACTGAAGATGCTGCAGCAGGAGGAGGATGGTGGCTTTGAGCTTGTGTGCTGCTTGTACTCGTCATCATGTGTTGATCCCATAGGCGTTTGTGATGTGTGATCATGTGCCTTCGCAAAGCAGTTGTACCTAGGTGGGTGTTGGATTTCCCACGACTCAGTTTCTTTTGGCACAGGTTGCAAATGGCATCACTGTTATCAGAGGCAGACACACAAAAAAAATGCCACACTGCTGAGCTTTGCAATGCCGGCATTCTGGTGGTGGCAACAGCTTGCGTTGATTGGCGTGCTGTCTGGCTGACCCCGGGTTCCGATACATGCTGTCTGACTGTGCCACTAGCTCTCTGCGACGACCTCCCCCTGCTTCTAACTCGTCTCCTCCTCCTCTCTGTCTCCCCATCTGAACTTTCCCCCTCTTCTTCTTCTCTTCGAGCGGGAACCCACGTGACATCCACGGACACATCGTCATCATCAACCACTTCACTTGTATCTGACAACTCAGCAAAGGAAGCAGCAGCGGGTACATCATCATCACACCATACGTCCATATGTGTAATGCTGCCTGACTGAGTCATATCCCTTTTATCTACAACCTCTGGCAATAATGGTTGCGCATCACTAATTTCTTCCAACTGATGTGTAAATAACTCCTCTGACAGATCAAGTGAAGCAGCTGTGATGCTAGTGTTGGTGGTGGCGGCATGCGGGCGAGTGGTAACTTGAGAGGTGCCCGAAGCTGAGCTGGAGGAGGATGGTGTGTCAAGCTTATGAGCGAAAGCTGTAGAAGATTGGGTGTCCTGTGTTAGCCAGTCAACTATGTCCTCAGAACTTTTGCAGTTCAGGGTACGTGGCCTCTGAACACTGGGCATTATTCTAGGGCCAAAGGGAATCACAGCACCACGACCACGACAGCCCCTGCGGGGTGGCCTGCCTCTGCCAGTCATTTTTTATTATTTGTTTAGTTGTACTATGCGTGCAAGCTACTGTGACACCAGATATGAGTGGCACTGTGCACTGGCAGAAGTTGGCAGAGTAGACGCTGTAGGCCTGACACACGCCTGCAGACAATTAACTGCTATTCTATTGCAGTCAAAATTGTGTTTTTTTTCTTTTTAAATGTAATATACTATGCCACCAGATATATGAGTGGTGGCACTGGGCAAGTGGGCACAGTTTACACTATGAGCCTGACACACGCTGGCAACTGACTACAATTCTATTGCAGTAAATTTTAGGGGGTTTTTAAATGTTATGTACTGTGCCACCAAGACAGATGGGTGGTGGGTGGCACTGGGCACAGTGTACGCTGTACCCTGACACACACTGGCAGACAGGCAACTGACTACAATTATATTGCAGTAATAAATGTTTTTATTTTTAAATGTTATCGACTGTGCCACCAAGACAGATGGGTGGTGGGTGGCACTGGGCACAGTGTACGCTGTACCCTGACACACACTGGCAGACAGGCAACTGACTGCAATTATATTGCAGTAATAATTTTTTTTTTTTTAATGTTATCGACTGTGCCACCAAGACAGATGGGTGGTGGGTGGCACTGGGCACAGTGTACGCTGTACCCTGACACATGCTGGCAGACAGGCAACTGACTACAATTATATTGCAGTAATACATTTTTTTATTTTTTTTAAATGTTATCGACTGTGCCACCAAGACAGATGGGTGGTGGGTGGCACTGGGCACAGTGTACGCTGTACCCTGACACATGCTGGCAGACAGGCAACTGACTACAATTATATTGCAGTAATACATTTTTTTATTTTTAAATGTTATCGACTATGCCACCAAGACAGATGGGTGATGGGTGGCACTGGGCACAGTGTATGCTGTACCCTGACACACGCTGGCAGACAGGCAACTGACTACAATTATATTGCAGTAATAAATGTTTTTATTTTTAAATGTTATCGACTATGCCACCAAGACAGATGGGTGGTGGGTGGCACTGGGCACAGTGTACGCTGTACCCTGACACACACTGGCAGACAGGCAACTGACTGCAATTATATTGCAGTAATAATTTTTTTTTTTAATGTTATCGACTGTGCCACCAAGACAGATGGGTGGTGGGTGGCACTGGGCACAGTGTATGCTGTACCCTGACACACACTGGCAGACAGGCAACTGACTGCAATTATATTGCAGTAATAATTTTTTTTTTAATGTTATCGACTGTGCCACCAAGACAGATGGGTGGTGGGTGGCACTGGGCACAGTGTACGCTGTACCCTGACACATGCTGGCAGACAGGCAACTGACTACAATTATATTGCAGTAATACATTTTTTTATTTTTAAATGTTATCGACTATGCCACCAAGACAGATGGGTGGTGGGTGGCACTGGGCACAGTGTACACTGTACCCTGACACACGCTGGCAGACAGGCAACTGACTGCAATTATATTGCAGTAATAAATGTTTTTATTTTTAAATGTTATCGACTGTGCCACCAAGACAGATGGGTGGTGGGTGGCACTGGGCACAGTGTACGCTGTACCCTGACACACGCTGGCAGACAGGCAACTGACTGCAATTATATTGCAGTAATTTTTTTTTTTTTTTTTTTCAATGTTATCGACTGTGCCAAGAAAGATAGGTGAGTGGTGTATGGCACTGGGCACAGTGTACGCTGTGATCCTGACACACACAGGCTGCCTTCCTAGCAGGCAACTGCAATGAGATTACAGAGAAAAAAAAAGCAGACTGATATACCAGCCCTAAAAAGTAGTGTTGCTCACGAATATTCGCATTGCGAATATTCGTTACGAATATGGCATATTCGAATATTCGCGAATAACTCGAATTTCGCGGCCAATATTCGCTATTCCGAATATTCATATTTTTTCAATTTTATTTTTAAAACAGATCACATCCTAGTGATCTCCATCGACGTCTAAAAGCATTGCTGGTATGATTAGAGACCCTGGGCCGAGTAGCTGAGCTGAGGCGATCCTTTTATGTTTCCGAATATTCGCAAATACTTTCTCCGCCCTTCTTTTGTATCAGAGCCAATCAGAGTTCTCCTACCACAGTTGTCATAGGAGAGAGTGGAGTGTTTCTGTGCGTTTTTCCAGTGTATCACATTGTGATGGACTTTTTACCTATATGCTTCAGTTTAATCCTCCCTGCTTGTTTAAGGCTGTTAATTGTATTTACCCTTCTGCAGCTAGCCCTGTTTCAAATGTTAATTGTTCTAGCCCTGTGTTTACTGGTTACTGTGATTAGATAAGTGGCTCATGTTAATTATGCTGATTGCTTCCTTGTGATAATTATCTCTCTATATGCGGTGCCGACTCGGCTAGCTACTGAGTAGTTCAAAGAAATATCTTTATTTGAAAGGAGCTGTATTGAAGACCCCCCACTGTGTGAGGGGGGCGGAGACTGTCATTGTAACAGTTGTAACCACATATAAGCTCTGGTTTCTTACGATTAAAACTCTGTGTTATACCAGCATTAAGCCTTGGCTCATGTATGGATGCTGCTGTGATTTCTTTTATGGGAAGAAGGGACTGTTTGACGGCGATATCATACCGATACCGTTACAATTGGATGGCAGCAGCGGGATCTTCCCTTCTACTCTCCCTTACACCAGGACTCCAAGCAGACACTGGGAACAGTGAATGGAAGGCTGCTACACCCTGCTTAAAAGAAATACACTGAAAGATCTACTGGAAGTTCGTGGAAGGATTGCTAGCAACAAAACCAAGCGGGTCATCATAGCAGAATTAATGGAGCGAGACCAGGAGGACGGGATTGCAGCAACGCCAGCAGTACAAGAGATGGAGACACCAGTGATTCAGGAGGAGTCACCAACCAACAAGCTAATGAGAGAGAAGCTAGCGTGGTTCGGCCCGAGCCCAACGCCGGATGTGGTGCTGAAAGTGATGGACCTGTTAGTAAACGCAGAACTACAGGAGGATAAACAAATAAGAGACGCAGAACTACAGAAGGATAAACAAATAAGAGATGCAGAGCTACAGTTAAAACTGGCAGCAGTCCAACAAGCAGCCGCACATTCTCCAAACAGTGAGTACAGCACAGCAGACACAAGGAAGATTCCGTTTAGCACTTTTAAAGCTTTTGATGAAAAGGACTGTGAAATTGATAACTACCTGGCGGATTTTGAGCGACAATGTAACCTGCACTGAATTGCTAGAAGAGAGTGGGTCGCAATATTGTCAGGCAAACTGTCAGGCAAAGCTTCTGATGCTTTCCGGACCGTGCCAGATCAGGATATCCATAGCTACGCCCGGGTTAAAGAAGTGCTCCTGGCTCGTTATGCAGTAACCCCAGAGTCCCACCGACAGAAGTTCAGGGACTCACGCAAAACCACGAAAGACTCTTACGCAGAATGGGCATGCCAGTTATCCCTGTCGGCCTCTAACTGGGTTAACAGCAGCCAGGCCACCACCGCAGAGGACATTTTGCAACTAATGCTCCTGGAGCAATTTTACAATCACATCCAGACGGATGTCAAAGATTGGGTGAGAGATCGCAGGCCCATGACTCTACCAGAGGCCGTGAAGTTGGCGGATGAATATGCGGATACTCGCAAGACAAACCAGGTCACACCACGGGTACAACCTCCACGACCAACGGCGCCCTCACACCCACCAGCCGCTAGATACCAACCGCCTAACAGACCGATGACATCTAGCCCTCGCTACCCACGCCAGGAGGACAACGAACAACGCTGCTTTCGGTGCAAACAGTTGGGTCACTTCAAGCAGAATTGCCCCATGAATGACAACACCAGGTCAAATTGGTCTCAACCTGGGTACCGCCCACCAGCAGCAGCCCATTGTGTAGACTCGGCTTGGGATCCCCAGGAGCTGGGTCAGGAAGAACCATTGGGCACCCCTTACGAAGCCCTCATGGTACAATCTGTTATTACGGACAACAGGGAACACCATTGTCAGCTGGTCATGGGCGACAGCCATGAGCTGGAGGGGCCTTGGAGGGAGCTGGGCAGAAAGAGGCACCGCCAGCCACCCTTCAAGAAGAAGAGGTCCTGGAAGCCGTATAACAAGCTGACCTGGGAGGAGAAGAAGCGACTGGAGGAGATGGAATCGCAGCGGGCGTCCCAGATGCGGGCCGAGATGTTTGCCAAGGGCCCACCGGTGGCCCCTTACACCATCACCCAGTTCCTGATGATGAAGGACCACGTGGAGAGCCTGCAGGACATGAGCAAGCAGGATCTGATCCGTGAGTACATAGAGCTGGAGGAGTGCATAAGCCGCATGGAGGAGGAGAACAACCACCTGAGGTCACAGCGGGCTGACCCCCCCAGGCTCAATGAACTGGAGATGGAGCTGGAGAAGCTCAAAGAGGAGAACCGGCGGCTGCGGAGGGAGCAGGGGGTGGCTGACCTTATGGGGCTCTGAGTTCCCCCCCCCGGACTCTGAGCACCAGTGCTACAGCATTTCAACAAATATAACTTTTTCTTTTTATGAATCTCCTGTGACTGTCACTTCAGAGCCATAACCTGCCCCTCCCATAGCGGGACACCTAGATGGCGGCCACAGACCCATTCGCCATCTTCACACTGACTTCTGGTGACTTTGCAGATCGCACAAAGACTTGGGGACTGACTGGCGTGTGATCTGACGACCCGGTGGCATACCTGAGTCTGAAGCAGTTGCCAAGAGAGGTCAGTCATGCCAAACGGAGTTAACCTCGGACTAAAAGCTCTGAACCCGTCAACCCTACTGGACCAGGAAAGGTCCAACTGGGTTTTCCGGAGCAGGGAGAAGAAGGGGGGCCATTGTGATGGACTTTTTACCTATATGCTTCAGTTTAATCCTCCCTGCTTGTTTAAGGCTGTTAATTGTATTTACTCTTCTGCAGCTAGCCCTGTTTCAAATGTTAATTGTTTTAGCCCTGTGTTTATTGGTTACTGTGATTAGATAAGTGGCTCATGTTAATTATGCTGATTGCTTCATTGTGGTAATTATCTCTCTATATGCGGTGCCGAACCGGCTAGATACTGACTAGTTCAAAGAAATATCTTTATTTCAAAGGAGCTGTATTGAAGACCCCCCACTGTGTGAGGGGGGGCAGAGACTGTCATTGTAACAGTTGTAACCACATATAAGCTCTGGTTTCTTACTATTAAAACTCTGTGTTATACCAGCATTAAGCCTTGGCTCATGTATGGATGCTGCTGTGATTTCTTTTATGGGAAGAAGGGACTGTTTGACGGGGATATCATACCGATACCGTTACACACATCTTCAAAGAATTTTCCATCTTTTGTCCGATGTCATCATTTGCATTTCACCTCTTTAATGAGAATAATAATTGTTTAACATAAAGACATTTAAGAGATGTCAACGTAAACGGTTTACTTGTATTTTCCAAATCTATGGTTATTCAATATTTATTAAACTAATCAATATACAAATTGGTCAAAGTAAAGCCTCAAATCTATATAATAATGTATTTATTTTATTAATACCTTGTTAGTTGCAGGGTCCATTACGTAAAACCACACTTTTTCCAAAGGGCAGGTGAAATTGAATGTTTCAAAATTTCGCAATCAATTTCGCATTCGCATTAGCAAAATTTCGCAATCAATTTCACATTCGCATTAGCGAAATTTCGCAATCAATTTCGCATTCGCATTAGCAAAATTTCGCAATCAATTTCGCATTCGCATTAGCGAAATTTCGCAATCAGTTTCGCATTCGCATTAGCGAAATTTCGCCAACATTTTTTTTTTATAAAATATCACGAATATTCGATTTTAGCGAATATTTCACGAATATTCGGCTATATATTCGTGATATATCGCGAAATCGAATATGGCGTATTCCGCTCAACACTACTAAAAAGGGCTTTTTGGGGTTACCAGCCCTAAAAAGGGCTTTTTGGGGTGCTGTCCTTACAGCAGAGATCAGATGAGTCGTTCAGGACACTGAAAACACTACTCTAGCTATTCTTTCCCTATCAATTCAGCAGCAGAAGCAGCACTATCCCTCCTCTCACTAAGAATGCAGGTTCTGAATGAATCTAAAATGGATGCTGCCCTAGAGGTGGGAGGGTCAGGGAGGGAGGGTATGCTGCTGATTGGCTGGAATGTGTCTGCTGACTGTGAAATAGAGGGTCAAAGTTTGCTCAATGAAAAGTAATAGGAGGCGGATCGAACATCGCATATGTTCGCGCGCATCGGTGAACGCGAACGCGCAAAATTCGCCGGCGAACAGTTCTGTACATCTCTAACCCTACACAGAACACCTAACCCTAACCCTACACAGAACACCAAACCCAAACCCTACACAGAGCACCTAACCCTACACAGAGCACCTAACCCAAACCCTACACAGAACACCAAACCCAAACCCTACACAGAGCACCTAACCCTACACAGAGCTTCTAACCCAAACCCTACACAGAGCACCTGACCCAAACCCTACACAGAGCACCTAACCCTACACAGAACACCAAACCCTACACAGAGCACCTTACACAAACCCTACACAGAGCACCTAACCCTACACAGAGCACCTAACCCAAACCCTACACAGAACACCTAACCCTAATCCTACACAGAGCACCTAACCCTACACAGAACACCAAACCCTACACAGAGCACCTAACCCTACACAGAGCACTTAACCACAACCATACACAGAGCACCTAACCCTAACCCTACACAGAGCACCTAACCCTAACCCTATACAGAGCACCTAACCCTAACCCTACACAGAGCACCTAACCCTACACAGAGCACCTAACCCTAACCCCACACAGAGCACCTAACCCTCCACAGAGCACCTAACCCTAACCCTTTACAGAGCACCTAACCCTACACAGAGCACCTAACCCTAACCCTTTACAGAGCACCTAACCCTACAAAGAGCACCTAACCCTACACAGGGCACCTAACCCAAACCCTACACAGAGCACCTAACCCTAACCTTACAAAGAGCACCTAACCCTAATCCTATACAGAGCACCTAACCCTACAGAGAGCACCTAACCCTACACAGAGCACCTAACCCTACACAGAGCACCTAACCCTAACCCTATGCAGAGCACCTAACCCTAACCCTACACAGAGCACCTAACCCTAACCTTACAAAGAGCACCTAACCCTAACCCTACACAGAGCACCTAACCCTAACCCTATGCAGAGCACCTAACCATAACCCTACAAAGAGCACCTAACCCTAACCCTATACAGAGCACCTAACCCTAACCCTACACAGAGCATCTAACCCTAACCCTACACAGAGCACCTAACCATAACCCTACAAAGAGCACCTAACCCAAACCCTACACAGAGCACCTAACCCAAACCCTACACAGAGCACCTAACCCAAACCCTACAAAGAGCACCTAACCCTAACCCTACAAAGAACACCTAACCCTAACCCTACAAAGAGCACATAACCCTAACCCTACACAGAGCACCTAACCCTACACAGAATACCTAACCCTACAAAGAGATTCTAACCCTACACCCTAGAGACCATCATGTCTGGGGGGTGCTCGGCTCATCCCTAGAGACCATCATGGCTGGGGGGTGCTCGGCTCATCCCTAGAGACCATCATGGCTGGGGGGTGTTCGGCTCATCCCTAGAGAACATCATGGCTGGGGGGTGCTCGGCTCATCCCTAGAGACCATCATGGCTGGGGGGTGCTCGGCTCATCCCTAGAGACCATCATAGCTTCCTTGAGTGTATATTTCTCAGTACAAAACAGGACATCTTCTTAAAATGCTTGTAGCACCCTCAGGGCCCATAGTCGGTAGGCAAGAGGCGAGCATTCAGTCCCCTCCAAAAGCCTCTGTCCCGAGAGATTTAATCACAGTCCCTATATTACAAGAAGTGGCACCGATGGGTAAGGGCCCAAGGTAGCGTGTAGTAAGAAGGGTGATTTCTAAGGCCTCGTACACACAACCGTTTACCTCGTACACACGACCGTTTTCCTCGTACACACGACCGTTTTCCTCGAACTTGAGGGCAGAGCTTTTTTGCCGAGGAAAACGATCGTGTGCATGTTTTTCATCGAGAAAACTGTTGAGGAACTCGATGAGAAAAAAAGAGAGTTCTTTCCTCGACGGGAGTCTCAATTTCCTTGTCGTGTTCCTCGTCGGGCTGGTTTTCGACGAGAAACACGTTGGTGTGTGTGCTTAGAAACCTGCGCATGCTCAGAATAAAGTATGAGACGGGAGCGCACCTTCGGTAAAAGTAGGGTTTGTAATGGAGATCGCACATTCGTCACGCTGTAACAGTCTAAAAAGTGCAAATCGTCTCTCACCAAACTTTTACTTAACACGCGGTAACATGAGATCAGCAAAAGCAGCCTCAAGGGTTGTGCAAGTGGAATGGAACTTCCCCTGCCATTGTACGTGTTACGTCACCGCGTTTGAGAACGACGAGATTTGGTCGTGACCGTGTGTACGAGGCCTGAGGGCCGATATCTGTTTGTGATCAGTCTGCTTTATATTCTTATACCTTTTCTATGGAAGGTCGGGGGCCCCATAATCCCATTGTGCCTTGGCCATAAATGTACCTTTGTTTCTGGATTTGGTGACACATGAGGGCTGATTTACTAATATCAATGCGCTGCGCCGGGTCATGGCTTAATTAGTGCGCCGTGTAAAGCCTTAATTAGGTGCATGAACCAGCGTAGCACAGGGCGCAATGCAAGTGATATGTAAAGCCGCCGCCGAACTCCCTATAGAAGTCTATGGGAGAAATCAAAAGTGTTAATTTTAAAGGCTAATATGCAAGTTTTGTCCTAAAAATTGTTTGGGGACCCGGGTCCTGCCCCAGGGGACATGTATTAACGCTTTTTTTATTTTTAAAAACTGACGTTTTTTCGGGAGCAGTGAATTTAATAATGCTTAAAGTGAAACAATAAAAGTAAAATATACCTTTAAATTTCGTACCTAGGGGGGGTGTAAAGTCAGCATGTGAAATATGGCATGTTTCCTGTACATAGAACTGTCCCTGCACAAAATAACATTCTGAAGGAAAGAAAGACATTTAAAATTCACTCGCGGCAATAATGAATTGTCGGCTCCCGGCAATTCTAAGAGGATTCATTCATAAAAAATAAAAAAAATGCGTGGGGGTCCCCCCAAATTTAATTACCAGGCCCTTCAGGTCTGGTATGGATTTCAAGGGGAACTCCACCCCGAATTTAAAAACAAATTGGCATGGAGTTCCCCCAAAAATCCACACCAGACCCCTTATCTGAGCACGTAACCTGGCCGGCCGCAGAAAAAAGGGGGGGACAGAGTGCGCCCCCCCCCTCTCCTGAACCGTACCAGGCCACATATATATATATATTGGAAGATACTGCGCAGGTCTAAAAAGTGAAATAGTGATGATACTATAAAAATAATGTGAAAAATAATACTAAAAATGAAAAATAATAAAAATAAAAAAAGGCTGCTGCAGCTTATATGTCAGATACACACAAGAATAAGATTTAAAAAGAAAAGCTGCACAGCGTAGTACCAGGCCACATGCCCTTAACATTGGGAGGATGTCCCCATGTTGATGGGGACAAGATCCTCATCCCCACAACCCTTGTCCGGTGGTTGTGGGGGTCTGCGGGCGGGGGGCTTATCAGAATCTGGAAGACCCCTTTAACAAAGGAGACCCCCAGATCCCGCCCCCCCCTGTTAGAAATGGTTTCACCAAAAAAGTGTCAAAAATGTAAAAAATGACAGTAGCCGGTCTGTGACAATTCCTTTATTAATATCTTCTTTCCGCGCTTCTTCTTCTTTTCTTCTTTCATTCGAGTTTCTTCCTCCATCTTCCTCTGCTTCTGTCTTGGGACTTCTCGTCCGCATCTTGACCGGCGTCTTCTTCCATCTTCTTCTCCTTCCGTCGGCCTTCTCGTCCCGCATCTTCTTCTTCTTCCCCAGACGCTGCGCTTCAAATTGAATTCCCCGCCGTGTGCCGCTCCTGTGACCCCGCCCCCCTCTGACGCCATGGGTAAACTCATAAGAAAGTCCGGGTGTGGTATATGTGCGTCAGAGGAGGGCGGGGTCACAGAGCGTCACACAGCGGGAACTTCAAATGGAAGCTCGTCCGCATCTTGCGTGGCTTCTTCTTCCCCAGACGGTGCGCTTGAAATTGAATTCCCCACCGCGTGATGCTCTGTGACCCCGCCCCCTCTGACGCACATGACTTTCTTATGAGTTTACCTGTAGCGTCAGAGGGGGGTTGGGTCCCAGGAGCAGAACACGGTGGGGAATTCAATTTCAAGCGCAGCATCCGGGGAAGAAGAAGAAGATGCAGGATGAGAAGGCCCACGGAAGGAGAAGAAGATAGAAGAAGACGCCGGGCAAGATGCGGACGAGAAGACCCAAGAAAGAAGCAGAGGAAGATGGAGGAAGAAACTTGAATGAAAGAAGAAAAGAAGAAGCGCGGAAAGAAGATATTATTACAAGATTTGTAAGAAACTGGCTATTGTCATTTTTTACATTTTTTTTGGGTGAAATGGTAGGGGTACCCCATTACCATTTCACACAGGGGGGGGGCGGGATCTGGGGGTCCCCTTTGTTAAAGGGGTCTTCCAGATTTCGATAAGCCCCCTGCCCGCAGACCCCCACAACCCCCGGGCAAGGGTTGCGGGGATGAGGCCCTTGTCCCCATCAACATGGGGACATCCTCCCCATGTTGAGGGCATGTGGCCTGGTACAGATCAGGAGAGGGGGGCCGCACTCTGTCCCCCCTCTTTTCTGCGGCCGGTCAGGTTAACGTGCTCGGATAAGGGTCTGGTGTGGATTTTTGGGGGAACTCCATGCCATTTTGCTTACGGCGGGGTTCCCCTTAATATCCACACCAGACCTGAAGGGCCTGGTAATTGAATTTGGGGGGACCACCACGCATTTTTTAATGAGCAATGACTGTATTCTTTATAGCCATGATTACTTTTAAATTACTTTTTTTTTTTTCACTTCAAAAATGACATCTTGTACAGGGACAGTTCTAAGCACGGGAAACATGCACTACTTCACAGGCATACTATACCCCCTCCCCCCTGTATGAAATTTAAAGGAATATTTCACTTTTATTGTTTCACTTTAACCATTTCCATACCGCGCCTATTCTGGCACTTCTCTCCTTCATGTAAAAATTATATTTTGTTCCTGGGAAATTACTCAGGACCCCCAAACATTATATATATTTTTTTAGCAGACACCCTAGGGAATAAAGTGGCGGTCATTTTTTATTTTATTTCCAACGGTATTTGCGCAATAATTTTTCAAACGCCTTTTTTTTGGGCACAAAAAAAACGGTTTCATGAATTAAAAAATAACAAAACAGTGAAGTTAGCCCAATTTTTAGAGATAATGTGAAAGATGATGTTACACCGAGTAAATAGATACCTAACTTGTCACGCTTTAATATTGTGCACACTCATGGAATGGCGCCAAACTTCGGGACTTAACAATCTCCATAGGCGACGCTTGAATTTTTTTTTACAGGTTACCAGTTCAGAGTTACAGAGGAGGTCTAGGGCTAGAATTATTGCTCTCGCTCTAACGCACGCGTCAATACCTCACATGTGTGGTTTGAACCGTGTTTACACATGTGGGCGGGACTTACATGCGTGTTTGCTTTTGAGTGCGAGCTACTAGGGACCGGGCGTTTTTTTTTTTTTTACGTAATATTGTTCTTTTTGCACTTTTTTGTCCCTTTTTTTTTGGATCACTTTTATTCCTATTACAAGGAATGTAAACATTCCTTGTAATAGGACTAGTGTGTGACAGGTCCTCTTTATGGAGAAAGGCGGGGTCAATAAGACCCCACATCTATCCTCCAGGCTGGAAAGTATGAGATCGGAAAAAAAACACCAATCTCATCCTTTCAGCCGCGATCATGATCGTTCAGCATAGTGGTGTAGTGGATAGTACTTTCACCTAGCAGCAAAAAGGGTCGCTGGTTCGAATCCCGCCCGTGACACCATCCGCCTGGAGTTTGCATGTTCTCCCTGTGCCTGCGTGGGTTCCTCCCACACTATAAAAATAGTAAATCGGATCCGGTCTAAATAAGCCCTAATATGCAGTAGTATAATTAGGTTTTGTGCTGCCCTCCTAATAGAAAAATGACCCACCCCTTCCTGTCAAGGCCACACCCTGTTTTTTTAGGACACGCCCAGAAATTTTCAGGGGACACACACACACTAGTTCTGGGGGGGAGGGGGGCACTGGATTCCCTTAATTTGCATAGTTTTTCTATCACTTCCTGTTTGGCTATGGGGCAGGAAGTGAAGGCAAATCTCCGCAATTGGACACAGATAATACAAAATAAACTGACAGGGCCTATAACCCTCCCTCACTCTATCCAAAATTAAAGAAAAAAGTGTTGATTATAGTTCTACTTTAAGCACAAATTTCTGATAATTTTATTGAGAGGACTAAGAAAATATAACCATGCCAATAGGCCAGGATACAGCGTGGCTAATATGTATGAATGTGTGTTAGGGCCCCCCCACAAACACCACCCAATGTTAAACAATTTTCTTAATTTGCAAATAAGTATCATCTGCTCATTTTTTGGGATGTCTGCACCCCTGATAGGGTGAAGACACCTCACAAATGTTGTCACTTTCTACTTCAAATTCATTCACTTCCTGTCACATAGCCAAACAGGAAGTGAGGGTAAAACCTTACTAATATATTTTCCTGGGGACACAGAGATCAATCTAAATAGTTTCCCATTATGTAAATTGCACTCTAGCATTTTGCTGTGTACACCCCAAATTATTAGGGATCTTGGACTTTGGGGTCCATTTACTAAAGGCAAATCCACTTTGCACTACAAGTGGACAAGCAAGGAAGAAAACAAAACAACTTTGCTTCTACAGGATTGGATGATAAAACCATCAGTGCTTCCTCTCTCATTTTCAGCGACTACGCTTGTACTGCAGAGTGGCTTTGCCTTTACTAAACCCCAAACTAAATAATCATTTGGGGTGTACACAGCAGAGAAATTTTCTTAATGGGGACACTAGTTAGATTGACCTGTGTCCCCAAGAAAAGACATTGGTAGGGTTTTAACCTCACTTCCTGTTCAGCTGTGTGACAGGAAGTGAAGCCAATTTTAAGAAATAGAGACACAAAGCCCAACCCAAAAAACACAAGCAGGGGTTCTAACACTCACTTGGCTTCCCTCAAACACCCACAATTAGAATAGGATTGTCTTGCACTAGATTTAAGCACAGTGCTGTAAATCAGCACGTCAAGCCTGTCCACCAATAGCAAACCCCCCCCCCCCTCCCCCCAACAGGCCATGTTTGCAGGTTTTCCTTCATCTTGCACATGTGCTTTAAAAGACAGTCTGGACGACTGAGGCTGAGGCCCACTGCAGTAAAAAGGAAACAATACTTACCGCGCTGTATTTTTCCTTTCCTGGTGAATAAACATGACAGCAAACTTTTCATGCGTACACACCAGGAAAAGAGCTTCCAGACAAAAATCAACCAACAATGCCACCCTGCGACCCCAACCTTTGTGACATCACATTCCCGGGGCATGATGGGAATGTGATGTCACAAAGGTTGGGGTCGCAAGGTGGCATCACCCGGTGACCACGCCCTATGCCTATATAAGTCGATGCGGTCTGCTCAGACGCCATAACAGCGGGAGAGCTCGTCGTGTCAACATCGAATGGAACATAAGAAGGAAGAAGATAGCGGAGAGAAGCCCTGGGCCCCGCGGAGGAAACAAGCAGAAGAGGGAACAGAGAACACAGCGGAGAGAAGCCCTGGGCCCCGCGGAGGATACAGGCAGAAGAGGGAACAGAGAACACAGCGGAGAGAAGCCCACCCCCCCGGCAGAAAACGGCGAAGCCCAGGGGGTGACGCACCCCCCGGCAGAAAACGGCGAAGCCCGGATGCCCCCCCAATCAAAAAGAGCTTAAATGGGATTGGGGGGCCCCGGCAGAAGGCAGCGGAGAAGCCCGGATGGGTGGCGCCCCCCCGGCAGAAAACTACAAAGCCTGGGGCCCCAGCAGTGCTCCCCTGCCCCAAAGCACACACTTCCCCATGTTGAAGGCATGCGGTCTGGTACGGCTCAGAAGGGGGGGACGCTCGCTCGTCCCCACCCCCATTCCTGTCCGGCCAGACTGTGTGCTTGGATAAGGGTTTGGTCTGGATCTTGGGGGAACCCCACGCTGTTTTTTTCAGCGTAGGTTTCCCCTTTATGATCCAGACCAAGCCGAAGGGCCGGATATGCCACTGCAGGGGAACCCACGCCGTTTTTTTGTTTGAAATTTGGCGCGGAGTTCCCCTTCATGGTCAGTGAAAACAGTTCGGCCTTTCACGTGTGCCGATTTAAGCTGTGCAATTACAGCTACGCCGCTTGGGATTTACCAAGATTTTCCCGGCGTAGTGGGACGGTGTGCGTGAGAGGACAAAATCACCACGCATGCATGCGCAGTATGCAAATAAACCTCCCCGAGCGTTTAGGCGTACTTGCTGCGTGTTGCGATGTTTTCAGAAAAAGCACTATCACTTTCAATTCGGCCCGTAAAACATAAACAAACACGTCACTTCACATCCCCCCCCCCCAATAAACTCCCGCCCAAACTTCTATTTACATTTCTAAATGCCGTACGCCAGCTCTATAGAGGCGCACCATGCGCCCTCTCCTGGGCGCTCTAGGCATTATAGTAACTAAAGAAATACACTGCTCTGCCGGTAAATGAGAAAACGGCCTTTGCGCCATGAGTCATTGGTAAATCAGCCCCTCGGAGTGTAAGAAGCAGCAATGGCGGCACAGTTGACGTTCCCAAGTGGAATGATTGTGGCCTAGGCCTCACAAATCACGGCTTTAGGTGTGGTGACACGATTTGGGTGAGGAGAAGGCCGAATTCCACGAATGTTTGAGTCCAGACCCAATTGGAGAGATTTGCTCGTGTAGCCTGGATTTCTACGTTTCCTTTGGCAGAAGACGAGTCTGCGAAGTGATGAACAAGCGCTCCTTGTCTCGGCGTGATGGAGGGATCGGAAATAGTTGTGGCTGAGATCTCGCCAGCATTTCCAGACTTGTTAAGGAGAGATTCGGTTTCTTGGTGCTGCTGGTGCAAGTCAGGATTTCTTCTCACATCATTTCGTTTTCTATGAAGTGCCAACAACTTTACACAACAGGTTGGATTTACTAAAGAAAGACTTTGCACTCTCCAGAGCTTAATACATAAGGAAGAGCCCTGTTGATGTTCATCATCCAATCATGTCAAAGCAAGATTTTTTTTTCATTTCTCTTAGGCCGCGTACACACGACCGGATCTGTCCGCTGGGATTTATCCACGGATCAGTTCCAGCGGATAGATCCGGTCGTGTGTAGGCCTGAGCGGACATTTCCCAGCGGATAAAAATCCAGCCGACGGATTTCCAGCGGATAACATTTCTTAGCATGCTACAAAATCTATCCGCTGGAATCCAGTCCTTTGGACTTATCCGGTCGTCTGTACAGACTCACTGGATTTCCATCGGATAACCCCTCGTCTGTACAGACTCACCGGATTTCCATCGGATAACCCCTCATCTGTACAGACTCACTGGATTTCCATCGGATAACCCCTCGTCTGTACAGACTCACCGGATTTCCATCGGATAACCCCTCATCTGTACAGACTCACCGGATTTCCATCGGATAACCCCTCATCTGTACAGACTCACCGGATTTCCATCGGATAACCCCTCATCTGTACAGACTCACCGGATTTCCATCGGATAACCCCTCATCTGTACAGACTCACCGGATTTCCATCGGATAACCCCTCATCTGTACAGACTCACCGGATTTCCATCGGATAACCCCTCATCTGTACAGACTCACCGGATTTCCATCGGATAACCCCTCATCTGTACAGACTCACCGGATTTCCATCGGATAACCCCTCATCTGTACAGACTCACCGGATTTCCATCGGATAACCCCTCGTCTGTACAGACTCACCGGATTTCCATCGGATAACCCCTCATCTGTACAGACTCACCGGATTTCCATCGGATAACCCCTCATCTGTACAGACTCACCGGATTTCCATCGGATAACCCCTCGTCTGTACAGACTCACCGGATTTCCATCGGATAACCCCTCATCTGTACAGACTCACCGGATTTCCATCGGATAACCCCTCATCTGTACAGACTCACCGGATTTCCATCGGATAACCCCTCATCTGTACAGACTCACCGGATTTCCATCGGATAACCCCTCATCTGTACAGACTCACCGGATTTCCATCGGATAACCCCTCATCTGTACAGACTCACCAGATTTCCATCGGATAACCCCTCGTCTGTACAGACTCACCGGATCAGTCCGTCCGCTCCCCATCCCTCGCATGCGTCGGAATGATTCGACGCATGCGTGGAAGTATTTACCTCGCCGGGTCATCGTCGCGGCGACGGCGCGACACGTGACCGCGGATGTTTTCCGGGCGGATTTTGATCCGATGGTGTGTATAAGCCATCGGATCAGAATCTGGAGGGGAAATGTCCGATGGAAACGGTGCGGCGGACCGTTTCCATCGGATAACCCCTCGTCTGTACGAGGCCTTAGATGTGATTAGATATTCTTCGCAAAGTGAAGCTTCACCTCATTTACTAATTTTCGGGAGCAACCACATTTGCAAAGTGCACAGTCTATAGGGGCATGGGGGATCTGTGGTGTGCACATTCTATAGGGTCATGGCGGGGATATGTGGTGTGCACAGTCTATAGGGTCATGGCGGGGATATGTGGGGTGCACAGTCTATAGGGGCATGGCGGGGATATGTGGTGTGCACATTCTATAGGGGCATGGCAGGGATCTGTGGTGTGCAAAGTCTATAGGGTCATGGCAGAGATATGTGGTGTGCAAAGTCTATAGGGGCATGGCAGGGATATGTGGTGTGCACAGTCTATAGGGGCATGGGGGGATCTGTGGTGTGCACAGTCTATAGGGTCATGGCGGGGATATGTGGTGTGCACAGTCTATAGGGTCATGGGGGATATGTGGTGTGCACATTCTATAGGGTCATGGCGGGGATATGTGGTGTGCACAGTCTATAGGGTCATGGCGGGGATATGTGGGGTGCACAGTCTATAGGGTCATGGCGGGGATATGTGGTGTGCACAGTCTATAGGGGCATGGCGGGGATATGTGGTGTGCACATTCTATAGGGGCATGGCAGGGATCTGTGGTGTGCAAAGTCTATAGGGTCATGGCAGAGATATGTGGTGTGCAAAGTCTATAGGGGCATGGCAGGGATATGTGGTGTGCACAGTCTATAGGGGCATGGGGGGATCTGTGGTGTGCACAGTCTATAGGGTCATGGCGGGGATATGTGGTGTGCACAGTCTATAGGGCATGGCGGGGATATGTGGTGTGCACATTCTATAGGGGCATGGCAGGGATCTGTGGTGTGCAAAGTCTATAAGGTCATGGCAGAGATATGTGGTGTGCAAAGTCTATAGGGGCATGGCAGGGATATGTGGTGTGCACAGTCTATAGGGGCATGGCAGGGATATGTGGTGTGCAAAGTCTATAGGGGCATGGCGGGGATATGTGGTGTGCACATTCTATAGGGGCATGGCGGGGATATGTGGTGTGCACATTCTATAGGGGCATGGCGGGGATATGTGGTGTGCACAGTCTATAGGGGCATGGCAGGGATCTGTGGTGTGCACATTCTATAGGGGCATGGTGGGGATATGTGGTGTGCACAGTCTATAGGGGCATGGCGGGGATATGTGGTGTGCACAGTCTATAGGGTCATGGTGGGGATATGTGGTGTGCACAGTCTATAGGGGCATGGCGGGGATATGTGGTGTGCACATTCTATAGGGCATGGCAGGGATATGTGGTGTGCACATTCTATAGGGGCATGGCAGGGATATGTGGTGTGCACAGTCTATAGGGGCATAGCGGGGATCTGTGGTGTGCACAGTCTATAGGGGCATGGCGGGGATATGTGCTGTGCACAGTCTATAGGGTCATGGGGGGATCTGTGGTGTGCACAGTCTATAGGGGCATGGCGGGGATATGTGGTGTGCACAGTCTATAGGGTCATGGGGGGATATGTGGTGTGCACAGTCTATAGGGGCATGGGGGGATCTGTGGTGTGCACAGTCTATAGGGGCATGGCGGGGATATGTGCTGTGCACAGTCTATAGGGTCATGGGGGGATATGTGGTGTGCACAGTCTATAGGGGCATGGCGGGGATATGCGGTGTGCACAGTCTATAGGGGCATGGCAGTGATATGTGGTGTGCACAGTCTATAGGGTCATGGGGGGATCTGTGGTGTCCACATTCTATAGGGTCATGGCGGGGATATGTGGTGTGCACAGTCTATAGGGGCATGGCGGGGATATGTGGTGTGCACAGTCTATAGGGGCATGGCAGGGATCTGTGGTGTGCACATTCTATAGGGGCATGGCGGGGATATGTGGTGTGCAAAGTCTATAGGGCATGGCGGGGATATGTGGTGTGCACAGTCTATAGGGGCATGGCAGGGATATGTGGTGTGCACATTCTATAGGGGCATGGCGGGGATATGTGGTGTGCACAGTCTATAGGGGCATGGCGGGGATATGTGGTGTGCACATTCTATAGGGCATGGCGGGGATATGCGGTGTGCACAGTCTATAGGGGCATGGCAGGGATATGTGGTGTGCACATTCTATAGGGCATGGCGGGGATATGCGGTGTGCACAGTCTATAGGGGCATGGCAGGGATATGTGGTGTGCACAGTCTATAGGGGCATGGCGGGGATCTGTGGTGTGCACATTCTATAGGGGCATGGCGGTGATATGTGGTGTGCACGGTCTATAGGGTCATGGGGGGATCTGTGGTGTGCACAGTCTATAGGGGCATGGCAGGGATATGTGGTGTGCACAGTCTATAGGGGCATGGCAGGGATATGTGGTGTGCACAGTCTATAGGGTCATGGGGGATCTGTGGTGTGCACAGTCTATAGGGGCATGGCGGGGATATGTGGGGTGCACAGTCTATAGGGTCAGGGTGGGGATATGTGGGGTGCACAGTCTATAGGGTCAGGGTGGGGATATGTGGGGTGCACAGTCTATAGGGTCAGGGCTGGGGGTTTGTGGCGTGCACATTGTATAGGGTCAGGACGGGGATATGTGGGGTGCACATTTTATAGGGTCATGGCGGGGATATGTGGTGTGCACATTGTATAGGGTCAGGGCGGGGATATGTGGGTTGCACAGTCTATAGGGTCAGGGCGGGGATATGTGGGGTGCACAGTCTATAGGGTCATGGCGGGGATATGTGGGGTGCACATTGTATAGGGTCAGGGCGGGGATATGTGGGGTGCACATTGTATAGGGTCAGGGCGGGGATATGTGGGGTGCACATTGTATAGGGTCAGGGCGGGGATATGTGGGGTGCACATTCTATAGGGGCATGGCGGGGATATGTGGGGTGCACAGTCTATAGGGTCAGGGCGGGGATATGTGGGGTGCACATTGTATAGGGTCAGGACGGGGATATGTGGGGTGCACAGTCTATAGGGTCATGGCGGGGATATGTGGGGTGCACATTGTATAGGGTAATGGCAGGGATATGTGGGGTGCACAGTCTATAGGGTCAGGGTGGGGATATGTGGGGTGCACATTGTATAGGGTCAGGACGGGGATATGTGGTGTGCACATTCTATAGGGGCATGGCGGGGAGCTGTGGGGTGCACATTGTATAGGGTCAGGGCGGGGATATGTGGGGTGCACATTGTATAGGGTCAGGACGGGGATATGTGGGGTGCACATTGTATAGGGTCAGGGCAGGGATATGCGGGGTGCACATTGTATAGGGTCAGGGCAGGGATATGAGGGGTGCACATTGTATAGGGTCAGGACGGGGATATGTGGGGTGCACAGTCTATAGGGTCAGGGCAGGGATATGTGGGGTGCACATTGTATAGGGTAATGGCGGGGATATGTGGGGTGCACAGTCTATAGGGTCAGGGTGGGGATATGTGGGGTGCACATTGTATAGGGTCAGGGCAGGGATATGTGGGGTGCACATTGTATAGGGTCAGGACGGGGATATGTGGGGTGCACAGTCTATAGGGTCAGGGCAGGGATATGTGGTGTGCAAAGTCTATAGGGGCATGGCGGGGATATGTGGTGTGCACATTCTATAGGGGCATGGCGGGGATATGTGGTGTGCACAGTCTATAGGGGCATGGCAGGGATCTGTGGTGTGCACATTCTATAGGGGCATGGGGGGATATGTGGTGTGCACAGTCTATAGGGGCATGGGGGGATCTGTGGTGTGCACAGTCTATAGGGGCATGGCGGGGATATGTGGTGTGCACAGTCTATAGGGTCATGGGGGGATATGTGGTGTGCACAGTCTATAGGGGCATGGGGGGATCTGTGGTGTGCACAGTCTATAGGGGCATGGCGGGGATATGTGCTGTGCACAGTCTATAGGGTCATGGGGGGATATGTGGTGTGCACAGTCTATAGGGGCATGGCGGGGATATGCGGTGTGCACAGTCTATAGGGGCATGGCAGTGATATGTGGTGTGCACAGTCTATAGGGTCATGGGGGGATCTGTGGTGTCCACATTCTATAGGGTCATGGCGGGGATATGTGGTGTGCACAGTCTATAGGGGCATGGCGGGGATATGTGGTGTGCACAGTCTATAGGGGCATGGCAGGGATCTGTGGTGTGCACATTCTATAGGGGCATGGCGGGGATATGTGGTGTGCAAAGTCTATAGGGCATGGCGGGGATATGTGGTGTGCACAGTCTATAGGGGCATGGCAGGGATATGTGGTGTGCACATTCTATAGGGGCATGGCGGGGATATGTGGTGTGCACAGTCTATAGGGGCATGGCGGGGATATGTGGTGTGCACATTCTATAGGGCATGGCGGGGATATGCGGTGTGCACAGTCTATAGGGGCATGGCAGGGATATGTGGTGTGCACATTCTATAGGGCATGGCGGGGATATGCGGTGTGCACAGTCTATAGGGGCATGGCAGGGATATGTGGTGTGCACAGTCTATAGGGGCATGGCGGGGATCTGTGGTGTGCACATTCTATAGGGGCATGGCGGTGATATGTGGTGTGCACGGTCTATAGGGTCATGGGGGGATCTGTGGTGTGCACAGTCTATAGGGGCATGGCAGGGATATGTGGTGTGCACAGTCTATAGGGTCATGGGGGATCTGTGGTGTGCACAGTCTATAGGGGCATGGCGGGGATATGTGGGGTGCACAGTCTATAGGGTCAGGGTGGGGATATGTGGGGTGCACAGTCTATAGGGTCAGGGTGGGGATATGTGGGGTGCACAGTCTATAGGGTCAGGGCTGGGGGTTTGTGGCGTGCACATTGTATAGGGTCAGGACGGGGATATGTGGGGTGCACATTTTATAGGGTCATGGCGGGGATATGTGGTGTGCACATTGTATAGGGTCAGGGCGGGGATATGTGGGTTGCACAGTCTATAGGGTCAGGGCGGGGATATGTGGGGTGCACAGTCTATAGGGTCATGGCGGGGATATGTGGGGTGCACATTGTATAGGGTCAGGGCGGGGATATGTGGGGTGCACATTGTATAGGGTCAGGGCGGGGATATGTGGGGTGCACATTGTATAGGGTCAGGGCGGGGATATGTGGGGTGCACATTCTATAGGGGCATGGCGGGGATATGTGGGGTGCACAGTCTATAGGGTCAGGGCGGGGATATGTGGGGTGCACATTGTATAGGGTCAGGACGGGGATATGTGGGGTGCACAGTCTATAGGGTCATGGCGGGGATATGTGGGGTGCACAGTCTATAGGGTCAGGGCGGGGATATGTGGGGTGCACATTGTATAGGGTCAGGACGGGGATATGTGGGGTGCACATTGTATAGGGTCAGGGTGGGGATATGTGGGGTGCAAAGTCTATAGGGTCAGGGCGGGGATATGTGGGGTGCACATTGTATAGGGTCATGGTGGGGATATGTGGGGTGCACAGTCTATAGGGTCAGGACGGGGATATGTGGGGTGCACATTGTATAGGGTCAGGACGGGGATCTGTGGTGTGCACATTCTATAGGGGCATGGCGGGGAGCTGTGGGGTGCACATTGTATAGGGTCAGGGCGGGGATATGTGGGGTGCACATTGTATAGGGTCAGGACGGGGATATGTGGGGTGCACATTGTATAGGGTCAGGGCAGGGATATGCGGGGTGCACATTGTATAGGGTCAGGGCAGGGATATGAGGGGTGCACATTGTATAGGGTCAGGACGGGGATATGTGGGGTGCACAGTCTATAGGGTCAGGGCAGGGATATGTGGGGTGCACATTGTATAGGGTAATGGCAGGGATATGTGGGGTGCACAGTCTATAGGGTCAGGGTGGGGATATGTGGGGTGCACATTGTATAGGGTCAGGACGGGGATATGTGGTGTGCACATTCTATAGGGGCATGGCGGGGAGCTGTGGGGTGCACATTGTATAGGGTCAGGGCGGGGATATGTGGGGTGCACATTGTATAGGGTCAGGACGGGGATATGTGGGGTGCACATTGTATAGGGTCAGGGCAGGGATATGCGGGGTGCACATTGTATAGGGTCAGGGCAGGGATATGAGGGGTGCACATTGTATAGGGTCAGGACGGGGATATGTGGGGTGCACAGTCTATAGGGTCAGGGCAGGGATATGTGGGGTGCACATTGTATAGGGTAATGGCGGGGATATGTGGGGTGCACAGTCTATAGGGTCAGGGTGGGGATATGTGGGGTGCACATTGTATAGGGTCAGGGCAGGGATATGTGGGGTGCACATTGTATAGGGTCAGGACGGGGATATGTGGGGTGCACAGTCTATAGGGTCAGGGCAGGGATATGTGGTGTGCAAAGTCTATAGGGGCATGGCGGGGATATGTGGTGTGCACATTCTATAGGGGCATGGCGGGGATATGTGGTGTGCACAGTCTATAGGGGCATGGCAGGGATCTGTGGTGTGCACATTCTATAGGGGCATGGCGGGGATATGTGGTGTGCACAGTCTATAGGGGCATGGCGGGGATATGTGGTGTGCAAAGTCTATAGGGGCATGGCAGGGATCTGTGGTGTGCACATTCTATAGGGGCATGGTGGGGATATGTGGTGTGCACAGTCTATAGGGTCATGGGGGGATATGTGGTGTGCACAGTCTATAGGGGCATGGGGGATCTGTGGTGTGCACAGTCTATAGGGGCATGGCGGGGATATGTGCTGTGCACAGTCTATAGGGTCATGGGGGGATATGTGGTGTGCACAGTCTATATGGGCATGGCGGGGATATGCGGTGTGCACAGTCTATAGGGTCATGGGGGGATCTGTGGTGTCCACATTCTATAGGGTCATGGCGGGGATATGTGGTGTGCACAGTCTATAGGGGCATGGCAGGGATATGTGGTGTGCACAGTCTATAGGGGAATGGCAGGGATATGTGGTGTGCACAGTCTATAGGGTCATGGGGGGATCTGTGGTGTCCACATTCTATAGGGTCATGGCGGGGATATGTGGTGTGCACAGTCTATAGGGCATGGCAGGGATATGTGGTGTGCACAGTCTATAGGGTCATGGCGGGGATATGTGGTGTGCACAGTCTATAGGGTCATGGGGGGATATGTGGTGTGCACAGTCTATAGGGGCATGGCGGGGATATGTGCTGTGCACAGTCTATAGGGTCATGGGGGGATATGTGGTGTGCACAGTCTATATGGGCATGGCGGGGATATGTGGTGTGCACAGTCTATAGGGTCATGGGGGGATCTGTGGTGTCCACATTCTATAGGGTCATGGCGGGGATATGTGGTGTGCACAGTCTATAGGGGAATGGCAGGGATATGTGGTGTGCACAGTCTATAGGGTCATGGTGGGGATATGTGGTGTGCAAAGTCTATAGGGCATGGCGGGGATATGTGGTGTGCACAGTCTATAGGGGCATGGCAGGGATATGTGGTGTGCAAAGTCTATAGGGTCATGGCGGGGATCTGTGGTGTGCACAGTCTATAGGGGCATGGCGGGGATATGTGGTGTGCACAGTCTATAGGGGCATGGCGGGGATATGTTGTGTGCACATTCTATAGGGCATGGCGGGGATATGCGGTGTGCACAGTCTATAGGGGCATGGCAGGGATATGTGGTGTGCACAGTCTATAGGGTCATGGGGGATCTGTGGTGTGCACAGTCTATAGGGACATGGCGGGGATATGTGGGGTGCACAGTCTATAGGGTCAGGGTGGGGATATGTGGGGTGCACATTGTATAGGGTCAGGGCGGGGATATGTGGGGTGCACATTGTATAGGGTCAGGGCTGGGGGTTTGTGGCATGCACATTGTATAGGGTCAGGGCGGGGATATGTGGGGTGCACATTGTATAGGGTCAGGGTGGGGATATGTGGCGTGCACATTGTATAGGGTCAGGGCGGGGATATGTGGCGTGCACATTGTATAGGGTCAGGGCGGGGATATGTGGGGTGCACATTGTATAGGGTCAGGGCGGGGATATGTGGCGTGCACAGTCTATAGGGTCAGGGTGGGGATATGTGGTGTGCACAGTCTATAGGGGCATGGCGGGGATATGTGGTGTGCACATTGTATAGGGTCAGGGCGGGGATATGTGGGGTGCACATTGTATAGGGGCATGGCGGGGATATGTGGGGTGCACAGTCTATAGGGTCATGGCGGGGATATGTGGGGTGCACAGTCTATAGGGTCATGGCGGGGATATGTGGGGTGCACAGTCTATAGGGTCAGGGCGGGGATATGTGGGGTGCACATTGTATAGGGTCAGGGCGGGGATATGTGGGGTGCACATTGTATAGGGTCAGGGCGGGGATATGTGGGGTGCACATTGTATAGGGTCAGGGCGGGGATATGTGGGGTGCACATTGTATAGGGTCAGGGCGGGGATCTGTGGTGTGCACAGTCTATAGGGGCATGGCGGGGATATGTGGTGTGCACATTCTATAGGGGCATGGCAGGGATATGTGGTGTGCACATTCTATAGGGGCATGGCGGGGATATGTGGTGTGCAAAGTCTATAGGGTCAGGACGGGGATATGTGGGGTGCACAGTCTATAGGGTCAGGACGGGGATATGTGGCGTGCACAGTCTATAGGGTCATGGCAGGGATATGTGGCGTGCACATTGTATAGGGTCAGGGTGGGGATATGTGGGGTGCACATTGTATAGGGTCAGGACGGGGATGTGTGGGGTGCACATTGTATAGGGTCAGGGCGGGGATATGTGGGGTGCACATTCTATAGGGGCATGGCGGGGAGCTGTGGGGTGCACATTGTATAGGGTCAGGGCGGGGATATGTGGGGTGCACAGTCTATAGGGTCATGGCGGGGATATGTGGGGTGCACAGTCTATAGGGTCAGGGCCGGGATATGTGGGGTGCACATTGTATAGGGTCAGGACGGGGATATGTGGGGTGCACATTGTATAGGGTCAGGGTGGGGATATGTGGGGTGCAAAGTCTATAGGGTCAGGGCGGGGATATGTGGGGTGCACATTGTATAGGGTCATGGCGGGGATATGTGGGGTGCACAGTCTATAGGGTCAGGGCGGGGATATGTGGGGTGCACATTGTATAGGGTCAGGACGGGGATATGTGGGGTGCACATTGTATAGGGTCAGGGTGGGGATATGTGGGGTGCAAAGTCTATAGGGTCAGAGTGGGGATATGTGGGGTGCACATTGTATAGGGTCATGGCGGGGATATGTGGGGTGCACAGTCTATAGGGTCAGGACGGGGATATGTGGGGTGCACATTGTATAGGGTCAGGGCAGGGATATGTGGGGTGCACATTCTATAGGGGCATGGCGGGGAGCTGTGGGGTGCATATTGTATAGGGTCAGGGCGGGGATATGTGGGGTGCCCATTGTATAGGGTCAGGACGGGGATATGTGGGGTGCACATTGTATAGGGTCAGGGCAGGGATTTGAGGGGTGCACATTGTATAGGGTCAGGACGGGGATATGTGGGGTGCACAGTCTATAGGGTCAGGGCAGGGATATGTGGGGTGCACATTGTGTAGGGTAATGGCGGGGATATGTGGGGTGCACAGTCTATAGGATCAGGGTGGGGATATGTGGGGTGCACATTGTATAGGGTCAGGGCAGGGATATGTGGGGTGCACATTGTATAGGGTCAGGACGGGGATATGTGGGGTGCACAGTCTATAGGGTCAGGACGGGGATATGTGGGGTGCACATTGTATAGGGTCATGGTGGGGATATGTGGTGTGCACAGTCTATAGGGGCATGGCGGGGATATGTGGTGTGCACAGTCTATAGGTACATGGCAGGGATATGTGGTGTGCACAGTCTATAGGGGCATGGCAGGGATATGTGGTGTGCACATTCTATAGGGGCATGGCGGGGATATGTGGTGTGCAAAGTCTATAGGGTCAGGACGGGGATATGTGGGGTGCACAGTCTATAGGGTCAGGACGGGGATATGTGGCGTGCACAGTCTATAGGGTCATGGCAGGGATATGTGGCGTGCACATTGTATAGGGTCAGGGTGGGGATATGTGGGGTGCACATTGTATAGGGTCAGGACGGGGATGTGTGGGGTGCACATTGTATAGGGTCAGGGCGGGGATATGTGGGGTGCACATTCTATAGGGGCATGGCGGGGAGCTGTGGGGTGCACATTGTATAGGGTCAGGGCGGGGATATGTGGGGTGCACAGTCTATAGGGTCATGGCGGGGATATGTGGGGTGCACAGTCTATAGGGTCAGGGCCGGGATATGTGGGGTGCACATTGTATAGGGTCAGGACGGGGATATGTGGGGTGCACATTGTATAGGGTCAGGGTGGGGATATGTGGGGTGCAAAGTCTATAGGGTCAGGACGGGGATATGTGGGGTGCACATTGTATAGGGTCATGGCGGGGATATGTGGGGTGCACAGTCTATAGGGTCAGGGCGGGGATATGTGGGGTGCACATTGTATAGGGTCAGGACGGGGATATGTGGGGTGCACATTGTATAGGGTCAGGGTGGGGATATGTGGGGTGCAAAGTCTATAGGGTCAGAGTGGGGATATGTGGGGTGCACATTGTATAGGGTCATGGCGGGGATATGTGGGGTGCACAGTCTATAGGGTCAGGACGGGGATATGTGGGGTGCACATTGTATAGGGTCAGGGCAGGGATATGTGGGGTGCACATTCTATAGGGGCATGGCGGGGAGCTGTGGGGTGCATATTGTATAGGGTCAGGGCGGGGATATGTGGGGTGCCCATTGTATAGGGTCAGGACGGGGATATGTGGGGTGCACATTGTATAGGGTCAGGGCAGGGATTTGCGGGGTGCACATTGTATAGGGTCAGGGCAGGGATATGAGGGGTGCACATTGTATAGGGTCAGGACGGGGATATGTGGGGTGCACAGTCTATAGGGTCAGGGCAGGGATATGTGGGGTGCACATTGTATAGGGTAATGGCGGGGATATGTGGGGTGCACAGTCTATAGGATCAGGGTGGGGATATGTGGGGTGCACATTGTATAGGGTCAGGGCAGGGATATGTGGGGTGCACATTGTATAGGGTCAGGACGGGGATATGTGGGGTGCACAGTCTATAGGGGCATGGCGGGGATATGTGGGGTGCACATTGTATAGGGTCAGGGCAGGGATATGTGGGGTGCACATTGTATAGGGTCAGGGCAGGGATATGTGGGGTGCACATTGTATAGGGTCAGGACGGGGATATGTGGGGTGCACAGTCTATAGGGTCAGGGCAGGGATATGTGGGGTGCACATTGTATAGGGTCAGGGTGGGGATATGTGGGGTGCACATTGTATAGGGTCAGGGCAGGGATATGTGGGGTGCACATTGTATAGGGTCAGGACGGGGATATGTGGGGTGCACAGTCTATAGGGTCATGGCAGGGATATGTGGGGTGCACAGTCTATAGGGTCATGGCAGGGATATGTGGGGTGCACAGTCTATAGGGTCATGGCGGGGATATGAGGGGTGCACATTGTATAGGGTCAGGACGGGGATATGTGGGGTGCACAGTCTATAGGGTCAGGGCAGGGATATGTGGGGTGCACATTGTATAGGGTCAGGGCAGGGATATGTGGGGTGCACAGTCTATAGGGTCATGGCAGGGATATGTGGGGTGCACAGTCTATAGGGTCATGGCGGGGAGCTGTGGGGTGCACAGTCTATAGGGTCAGGGTGGGGATATGTGGGGTGCACATTGTATAGGGTCAGGGCAGGGATATGCGGGGTGCACATTGTATAGGGTCAGGGTGGGGATATGTGGGGTGCACAGTCTATAGGGTCATGGCGGGGAGCTGTGGGGTGCACAGTCTATAGGGTCAGGGCAGGGATATGTGGGGTGCACATTGTATAGGGTAATGGCGGGGATATGTGGGGTGCACATTGTATAGGGTCAGGGCAGGGATATGTGGGGTGCACAGTCTATAGGGTCATGGCAGGGATATGTGGGGTGCACAGTCTATAGGGTCAGGGCAGGGATATGTGGGGTGCACATTGTATAGGGTCAGGACGGGGATATGTGGGGTGCACAGTCTATAGAATACATAGAACCTCTCATATCATCCCTGTCCCCAGAAGGAGCTCTCTGTCTACATGTTGGAACCGTTGAACCTGCCGATGCTCAGAAGCCACCTGCAGGAATATTGGAGACGACAGATTTGCTTCGTATTGTAATTTTATTCCATCGTCACGAATCCAAATCAAAGGGAATTCTTCTGTCCCTGACATGGAAGCAGTTCAGAGTCCTTATCTCCATAATTCCCCCCATAGGTGTTATTAGATCCGCATGACGGCCCGGCAATGCGCCTTCACACACGGGGAACGGCGCGCTATTTTCACATTTGTAAACTACAATTATTTTTTCAACACAAAAATGATCCAGAAATTGGAGCTTCTCGATTTTACGCTCTTTATTGTGCAAAGATCTGAGCAATCAATCAGTTCTGCCTCACGGCTCATTACATTTTCCAATAAATTCAAAAGAAATCCAATAAGAAATATGCAGCACCCTTCTAGTAAAAACACGCTCTTCATTTTTCATGTTCGGCTCGTATGTTGGAAATCTCAGAAGATTCTTCTCAAGGGACGCACGTTCCCCGTCTCTTCCCACCAAATCCTTCCAGTGTCTGAAATATTCACATCATAAAAAAACAAGATCGACAAGAACAACACCGATTTCACGAGAAAGGGGAAAATCAGCCGCTACCGGGGGGGGGGGGGAATGAGCCGCTACCGGGGGGGGGGGATGAGCCACTACCGGGGGGGGGGGATGAGCCGCTACCGGGGGGGGGGAATGAGCCGCTACCGGGGGGGGGGGATGAGCCGCTACCGGGGGGGGGGGAATGAGCCGCTACCCGGGGGGGGGGGGAATGAGCCACTACCGGGCGGGGGAAATGAGCCGCTACCGGGGGGGGAATGAGCCGCTACCGGGGGGGGGATGAGCCGCTACCGGGGGGGGGGATGAGCCGCTATCGGGGGGGGGGAATGAGCCGCTACCCGGGGGGTGGGGGAATGAGCCACTACCGGGGGGAAAATGAGCTGCTACCGGGGGGGAAATGAGCCACTACTGGGGGGGGAAATGAGCCGCTTCCGGGGGGGAAATGAGCCGCTACTGGGTGAAAATGAGCCACTACCGGGGGGAAAATGAGCTGCTACTGGGGGGGAAATGAGCCACTACTGGGGGGGAAATGAGCCGCTTCCGGGGGGGAAATGAGCCGCTACTGGGGGAAAATGAGCCACTACCGGGGGGAAAATGAGCTGCTACTGGGGGGGAAATGAGCCGCTTCCGGGGGGGAAATGAGCCGCTACTGGGGGAAAATGAGCCACTACCGGGGGGAAAATGAGCTGCTACTGGGGGGGAAATGAGCCGCTTCCGGGGGGGAAATGAGCCGCTACTGGGGGAAAATGAGCCACTACCGAGGGAAAAATGAGCCGCTACCAGGTAGAAAATGAGCCTCTACCGGGGGAAAATGAGCTGCTACCGGGGGGGGAAATGAGCCACTACTGGGGGGGAAATGAGCCGCTACCGGGGGAAAATGAGCTGCTACCGGGGGGGGGGGGAAATGAGCCACTAATGGGGGGAAAATGAGCCACTAATGGGGGGAAAATGAGCCGCTACCAGGTAGAAAATGAGCCTCTACCGGGGGGGGAAATGAGCCGCTACCGGGGGGGGGGGGAGAAGGAGCCACTACCGGGGGGGAAATGAGCCGCTACCAGGTAGAAAATGAGCCGCTACCGGGGGGGGAAATGAGCCGCTACCGGGGGGGAAATGAGCCGCTACCGGGGGAAATGAGCCGCTACCGGGGGAAATGTGTTTTCTAAGTGAAATGAGCATCTTTGGTTCCCTGATGTTCTCTCGCTTCTTCCTTCCCTCTGAGGACCTTCTCCTTGGGGTGTATGAAGGCTTGTGAAATTGTACTTGTTTTGGATATGAATGGAGAAATCAGGACTCCAGTGTTGCTTTTATGGATGCATGGTGTGGAAAATAATGGAAAACATAAGAATTTTATTTCACCCAAGTATGGGGATAGGTGGAGCAGAAGTGGATTCATTGTCCTCCAGAACACGGGTCCCTCCCTAGGTTGTGGACGGGCCGATCGTTATGCACGTAGGGGTACCTTTTGTGCTCATCAATCAAATATTAAGGCAGTTCCCCGACTTGGAGATAAGCCATGTCGCTGTGGGCAGTAATAAAATGACAGAGTTTCTCTGTCCCATGTCGCACACATTGCGGAGTCTGTGCCCTCTCCACCAGTCCAGCGTTCCTCTGCCACCTCCCTCCCAGTCCTGCCATGCACATAGCGTGGACTCCATGCATGCACTTGTTAACTCCTTAGGGTTATATGGCCAGGCTATGGGTCTCCGTAACACAGGTTTGGTTCCAGATGCTACAGGAGACCAACTGCTGGGGAGGGAGCTATAGAGCACCATCCCTTTTAGTACTGGAGGACCTACCACCTGCCCCAGGTACCACACCACATGACTGGCTGCCATGCACCTTGCACTGGTCCTTTGTTACCCATAGCAACTGCATTATTCTCCCACTTGTATTGCTGAGTAAACTCTTTGTAGTGGTTTTCCTTCATACCCCACATGTGCTCTACTGACCCTATTTATATCCTAGAACCAACATGCACCTCTATAAATGACTTCAGGCCAAGCTTAGAACAGTTGATGCAACTTTTACTTGCGTTAGTGGAATAGCGCAGTCCAACATGAACAGTAACAAAGGGATGTTCCTAACGAATCGCACTGTACATATAATGTGAATCGCCTCATTGACGGAATCCGGACCCCCTGATTGGGTATCTCCGCCAAGAAGCTGCTTTCCAATGCGAGACCAGGGAATTTCCCCAAGAACCAGGCAACACCAGTTGTGGAGAAAACCAGAATATTTCATTTCATTTATTTGAACAAGAATACACTTGAGAAGGACATTTCCCCCTCCTGATTAGATTACCCTAACAATCCAACTTGTACACAGGAATAGAATTACAACAACCAACATATACTATAAACATGACGTATCTACCTGGATGACTTGGAGGTCTGAGCTTCCAGGTCTGACTTGCCATCTTCTAGCTCAGAAGGTACAATACACATTATCATAAGTATAAACACAGGACACCTTCACACAATAGCAGGAGCCCCCAGTAGCAGACAGACCGGCTCCTACAATGAAGACCACGTAATCCATATCTAAGCAATGTTTTGAGTAATCAGGGATTGCAGATGGCGTGGCAACAGTCTACAAAGTCCATACAATGTTCAATCATTCTGATACAGTGGAAATAATGAGGAATTTAATCCTAGATTTCTGCCCCTAATAGACACAGGGTGACTTCCACATAAGAGGGCATGGAGAGCTGAAACAAAGGTTTCCCTTAACAAACCAAGGCCCATAGTCAGTAGCATAGACGTGCGCACGGGGGGGGGCGGGTACACCCTAATGCCCAGGCACATCCAACACACCCCAGGAGAGATGTGCAGGGTCTCGGCACCTCTGGTAATGAACAATGGCAGCGCTGCTACTCTGCGAGTGGGACTATTATTTTGTAGGCTGTGTAAGTCTTGTGAGTGCAGCCACTGACCGCGGAGTGAGCAGCCAGGTGGCCGCATTTCCCAATGCTACTTCTATAGTTCCAGCTACAGCATCCCTGACAGCTGAATATCACTCCGCTGCCTGCTGTCAGGGATGCTGTAGCCTGAACTATAAAAGTAGCATTGGGGCTGGATGAACCCCACTGATTTTGTCCCGCTACCAGCGCAGGGTTCCGCAGCCCACCAATGCCCTTTGTCTGCCGCCGCAGAGAAAACCATTGGTTGCCAGGACCGTCCCAGGAAGAGGACGAGGATGTAGCTTTCTCCTCCCTGCTCCGCCTCCAAGTGCCCTGCCTCCCACCTTCTGCCCTGCAGTGAGTGCCGACAATGGAATAAACTGGTGAAGGAGACCCTCCGAGACTTGGTGGTGATGTCACTGGTAGGGAGAGATGCTGGCAGTGTATGTGCAGCACTACAGCAGGCCGGGAGTGGAATGTCCTCTCTTGCAGTGCAGTTCACACTGTGTGTGTGTGGAGGACCTGGAGAAATGATGCTATGCTGGGAAATGTAGTCCCATGGAGGGGAGGGCAATACTCACACATACTGGGACAGGGATGGACTGGCCATTGGGACTACAGGGAGTTTCCCGGTGGGCCGATGGCTCAGTGGGCCGGCTTCAGTGACAGCGGACCGCTGCCCCCTCCGCTTCTCTGTCTCTCCCTCCCCGCAGCGCTCACCTCCTCTCCCTGCCCACAGCGCTCACCTGGGGGGAACAGAGAATCAGGGGGAAGACCAGAGGAGCAGGGGGGACGACAGAGGAAGACGGGGGAGGGGACAGACAGCTGACTCAACAGCTATGGCCCCGGAGTTTCTCACTTCTGCCTAAACTTGTCTCATAAGGGGGGGGGCACCAAACTGATTCTTTGCCCCGGGGGGAAATAATGTCTAGCTTCCCCACTGGTACTGCCTATAAAAGTACCAGTACCAGCCGTTCTACTCTAATAAAGTAGAATGGCTAGTGGCAAGTGAAGTGGGAGAGGGGGCTTGGGTGGCCGATGGGGGGGGGGGTGCGGGAGTTGTCCGGCCGCCATAGGAGAGACATGTCAAAGTGGGCCAGTGTGGAAGAAGTCCAGGGCCAAATTTTTGTCCCAGTCCAGCCCTGCACTGGGGAAGGGGGCTGGTCATATAAAGTAAAATAATCTGTATTGTGAGGGGCTACTATGGCTGACCTGACCCCCTTCTAGAAATATTCATTGTCTAGTTTAAAGGGGAACTCTGATGTAAGTGGGATGTCCGTGGACTCTGTGGTGACCAGAGACCCCCTAACATCAGAGCCCCCCCCCTTTACATACAACGCCACAATCTCCTAAACTCTGCAATGTACATGAAGCCCAACTGTTGGTGTTCGAAGGATCTCAACACACGTGATCATCCGATCACATGAAAGGAAAGAACAGGGGAAGAACTTTTACAACTTTCATAAATCAGCCCCACTTTCTTCATGAGCCGGCGCACCTTCCCCAATCCGATCACATGAAAGGAAAGAACAGGGGAAGAACTTTTACTCGTTTCATAAATCAGCCCCACTTTCTTCATGAGCCGGCGCACCTTCCCCAATCCGATCACATGAAAGGAAAGAACAGGGGAAGAACTTTTACTCCTTTCATAATTCAGCCCCACTTTCTTCATGAGCCGGCGCACCTTCCCCAATCCGATCACATGAAAGGAAAGAACAGGGGAAGAACTTCTACTCCTTTCATAAATCAGCCCCACTTTCTTCATGAGCCGGCGCACCTTCCCCAATCCGATCACATGAAAGGAAAGAACAGGGGAAGAACTTTTACTCCTTTCATAAATCAGCCCCACTTTCTTCATGAGCCGGCGCACCTTCCCCAATCCGATCACATGAAAGGAAAGAACAGGGGAAGAACTTTTACTCCTTTCATAAATCAGCCCCACTTTCTTCATGAGCCGGCGCACCTTCCCCAATCCGATCACATGAAAGGAGAGAACAGGGGAAGAACTTTTACTCCTTTCGTAAATCAGCCCCACTTTCTTCATGAGCCGGCGCACCTTCCCCAATCCGATCACATGAAAGGAAAGAACAGGGGAAGAACTTTTACTCCTTTCATAAATAAGCCCCACTTTCTTCATGAGCCGGCGCACCTTCCCCAATTCGATCACATGAAAGGAAAGAACAGGGGAAAAACTTTTACTCCTTTCATAAATCAGCCCCACTTTCTTCATGAGCTGGCGCACCTTCCCCAATCCGATCACATGAAAGGAAAGAACAGGGGAAGAACTTTTACTCCTTTCATAAATCAGCCCCACTTTCTTCATGAGCCGGCGCACCTTCCCCAATCCGATCACATGAAAGGAGAGAACAGGGGAAGAACTTTTACTCCTTTCATAAATCAGCCCCACTTTCTTCATGAGCCGGCGCACCTTCCCCAATCCGATCACATGAAAGGAAAGAACAGGGGAAGAACTTTTACTCCTTTCATAAATCAGCCCCACTTTCTTCATGAGCCGGCGCACCTTCCCCAATCCGATCACATGAAAGGAGAGAACAGGGGAAGAACTTTTACTCCTTTCATAAATCAGCCCCACTTTCTTCATGAGCCGGCGCACCTTCCCCAATCCGATCACATGAAAGAAAAGAACAGGGGAAGAACTTTTACTCCTTTCATAAATCAGCCCCACTTTCTTCATGAGCCGGCGCACCTTCCCCAATCCGATCACATGAAAGGAAAGAACAGGGGAAGAACTTTTACTCCTTTCATAATTCAGCCCCACTTTCTTCATGAGCCGGCGCACCTTCCCCAATCCGATCACATGAAAGGAGAGAACAGGGGAAGAACTTTTACTCCTTTCATAAATCAGCCCCACTTTCTTCATGAGCCGGCGCACCTTCCCCAATCCGATCACATGAAAGGAGAGAACAGGGGAAGAACTTTTACTCCTTTCATAAATCAGCCCACTTTCTTCATGAGCCGGCGCACCTTCCCCAATCCGATCACATGAAAGGAAAGAACAGGGGAAGAACTTTTACTCCTTTCATAATTCAGCCCCACTTTCTTCATGAGCCGGCGCACCTTCCCCAATCCGATCACATGAAAGGAAAGAACAGGGGAAGAACTTTTACTCCTTTCATAAATCAGCCCCACTTTCTTCATGAGCCGGCGCACCTTCCCCAATCCGATCACATGAAAGGAAAGAACAGGGGAAGAACTTTTACTCCTTTCATAAATCAGCCCCACTTTCTTCATGAGCCGGCGCACCTTCCCCAATCCGATCACATGAAAGGAGAGAACAGGGGAAGAACTTTTACTCCTTTCGTAAATCAGCCCCACTTTCTTCATGAGCCGGCGCACCTTCCCCAATCCGATCACATGAAAGGAAAGAACAGGGGAAGAACTTTTACTCCTTTCATAAATAAGCCCCACTTTCTTCATGAGCCGGCGCACCTTCCCCAATTCGATCACATGAAAGGAAAGAACAGGGGAAAAACTTTTACTCCTTTCATAAATCAGCCCCACTTTCTTCATGAGCTGGCGCACCTTCCCCAATCCGATCACATGAAAGGAAAGAACAGGGGAAGAACTTTTACTCCTTTCATAAATCAGCCCCACTTTCTTCATGAGCCGGCGCACCTTCCCCAATCCGATCACATGAAAGGAGAGAACAGGGGAAGAACTTTTACTCCTTTCATAAATCAGCCCCACTTTCTTCATGAGCCGGCGCACCTTCCCCAATCCGATCACATGAAAGGAAAGAACAAGGGAAGAACTTTTACTCCTTTCATAAATCAGCCCCACTTTCTTCATGAGCCGGCGCACCTTCCCCAATCCGATCACATGAAAGGAAAGAACAGGGGAAGAACTTTTACTCCTTTCATAAATCAGCCCCACTTTCTTCATGAGCCGGCGCACCTTCCCCAATCCGATCACATGAAAGGAAAGAACAGGGGAAGAACTTTTACTCCTTTCATAATTCAGCCCCACTTTCTTCATGAGCCGGCGCACCTTCCCCAATCCGATCACATGAAAGGAGAGAACAGGGGAAGAACTTTTACTCCTTTCATAAATCAGCCCCACTTTCTTCATGAGCCGGCGCACCTTCCCCAATCCGATCACATGAAAGGAGAGAACAGGGGAAGAACTTTTACTCCTTTCATAAATCAGCCCACTTTCTTCATGAGCCGGCGCACCTTCCCCAATCCGATCACATGAAAGGAGAGAACAGGGGAAGAACTTTTACTCCTTTCATAAATCAGCCCCACTTTCTTCATGAGCCGGCGCACCTTCCCCAATCCGATCACATGAAAGGAGAGAACAGGGGAAGAACTTCTACTCCTTTCATAAATCAGCCCCACTTTCTTCATGAGCCGGCGCACCTTACCCAATCCGATCACATGAAAGGAAAGAACAGGGGAAGAACTTTTACTCCTTTCATAATTCAGCCCCACTTTCTTCATGAGCCGGCGCACCTTCCCCAATCCGATCACATGAAAGGAGAGAACAGGGGAAGAACTTTTACTCCTTTCATAAATCAGCCCCACTTTCTTCATGAGCCGGCGCACCTTCCCCAATCCGATCACATGAAAGGAGAGAACAGGGGAAGAACTTTTACTCCTTTCATAAATCAGCCCCACTTTCTTCATGAGCCGGCGCACCTTCCCCATACCGATCACATGAAAGTAGAGAACAGGGGAAGAACTTTTACTCCTTTCATAAATCAGCCCACTTTCTTCATGAGCCGGCGCACCTTCCCCAATCCGATCACATGAAAGGAAAGAACAGGGGAAGAACTTTTACTCCTTTCATAAATCAGCCCCACTTTCTTCATGAGCCGGCGCACCTTCCCCAATCCGATCACATTAAAGGAAAGAACAGGGGAAGAACTTTTACTCCTTTCATAAATCAGCCCCACTTTCTTCATGAGCCGGCGCACCTTCCCCAATCCGATCACATGAAAGGAAAGAACAGGGGAAGAACTTTTACTCCTTTCATAATTCAGCCCCACTTTCTTCATGAGCCGGCGCACCTTCCCCAATCCGATCACATGAAAGGAGAGAACAGGGAAGAACTTTTACTCCTTTCATAAATCAGCCCCACTTTCTTCATGAGCCGGCGCACCTTCCCCAATCCGATCACATGAAAGGAAAGAACAGGGGAAGAACTTTTACTCCTTTCATAATTCAGCCCCACTTTCTTCATGAGCCGGCGCACCTTCCCCAATCCGATCACATGAAAGGAGAGAACAGGGGAAGAACTTTTACTCCTTTCATAAATCAGCCCCACTTTCTTCATGAGCCGGCGCACCTTCCCCAATCCGATCACATGAAAGGAAAGAACAGGGGAAGAACTTTTACTCCTTTCATAAATCAGCCCACTTTCTTCATGAGCCGGCGCACCTTCCCCAATCCGATCACATGAAAGGAGAGAACAGGGGAAGAACTTTTACTCCTTTCATAAATCAGCCCCACTTTCTTCATGAGCCGGCGCACCTTCCCCAATCCGATCACATGAAAGGAAAGAACAGGGGAAGAACTTTTATTCCTTTCATAAATCAGCCCACTTTCTTCATGAGCCGGCGCACCTTCCCCAATCCGATCACATGAAAGGAAAGAACAGGGGAAGAACTTTTACTCCTTTCATAAATCAGCCCCACTTTCTTCATGAGCCGGCGCACCTTCCCCAATCCGATCACATGAAAGGAGAGAACAGGGGAAGAACTTTTACTCCTTTCATAAATCAGCCCCACTTTCTTCATGAGCCGGCGCACCTTCCCCAATCCGATCACATGAAAGGAAAGAACAGGGGAAGAACTTTTACTCGTTTCATAAATCAGCCCCACTTTCTTCATGAGCCGGCGCACCTTCCCCAATCCGATCACATGAAAGGAAAGAACAGGGGAAGAACTTTTACTCCTTTCATAAATCAGCCCCACTTTCTTCATGAGCCGGCGCACCTTCCCCAATCCGATCACATGAAAGGAAAGAACAGGGGAAGAACTTTTACTCCTTTCATAAATCAGCCCCACTTTCTTCATGAGCCGGCGCACCTTCCCCAATGCGATCACATGAAAGGAGAGAACAGGGGAAGAACTTTTACTCCTTTCATAAATCAGCCCCACTTTCTTCATGAGCCGGCGCACCTTCCCCAATCCGATCACATGAAAGAAAAGAACAGGGGAAGAACTTTTACTCCTTTCATAAATCAGCCCCACTTTCTTCATGAGCCGGCGCACCTTCCCCAATCCGATCACATGAAAGGAAAGAACAGGGGAAGAACTTTTACTCCTTTCATAAATCAGCCCCACTTTCTTCATGAGCCGGCGCACCTTCCCCAATCCGATCACATGAAAGAAAAGAACAGGGGAAGAACTTTTACTACTTTCATAAATCAGCCCCACTTTCTTCATGAGCCGGCGCACCTTCCCCAATCCGATCACATGAAAGGAAAGAACAGGGGAAGAACTTCTACTCCTTTCATAAATCAGCCCCACTTTCTTCATGAGCCGGCGCACCTTCCCCAATCCGATCACATGAAAGGAGAGAACAGGGGAAGAACTTTTACTCCTTTCATAAATCAGCCCCACTTTCTTCATGAGCCGGCGCACCTTCCCCAATCCGATCACATGAAAGGAGAGAACAGGGGAAGAACTTTTACTCCTTTCATAAATCAGCCCCACTTTCTTCATGAGCCGGCGCACCTTCCCCAATCCGATCACATGAAAGGAGAGAACAGGGGAAGAACTTTTACTCCTTTCATAAATCAGCCCCACTTTCTTCATGAGCCGGCGCACCTTCCCCAATCCGATCACATGAAAGGAAAGAACAGGGGAAGAACTTTTACTCCTTTCATAAATCAGCCCCACTTTCTTCATGAGCCGGCGCACCTTCCCCAATCCGATCACATGAAAGGAGAGAACAGGGGAAGAACTTTTACTCCTTTCATAAATCAGCCCCACTTTCTTCATGAGCCGGCGCACCTTCCCCAATCCGATCACATGAAAGGAAAGAACAGGGGAAGAACTTTTACTCGTTTCATAAATCAGCCCCACTTTCTTCATGAGCCGGCGCACCTTCCCCAATCCGATCACATGAAAGGAAAGAACAGGGGAAGAACTTTTACTCCTTTCATAAATCAGCCCCACTTTCTTCATGAGCCGGCGCACCTTCCCCAATCCGATCACATGAAAGGAAAGAACAGGGGAAGAACTTTTACTCCTTTCATAAATCAGCCCCACTTTCTTCATGAGCCGGCGCACCTTCCCCAATCCGATCACATGAAAGGAAAGAACAGGGGAAGAACTTCTACTCCTTTCATAAATCAGCCCCACTTTCTTCATGAGCCGGCGCACCTTCCCCAATCCGATCACATGAAAGGAGAGAACAGGGGAAGAACTTTTACTCCTTTCATAAATCAGCCCCACTTTCTTCATGAGCCGGCGCACCTTCCCCAATCCGATCACATGAAAGGAGAGAACAGGGGCAGAACTTTTACTCCTTTCATAAATCAGCCCCACTTTCTTCATGAGCCGGCGCACCTTCCCCAATCCGATCACATGAAAGGAGAGAACAGGGGAAGAACTTTTACTCCTTTCATAAATCAGCCCCACTTTCTTCATGAGCCGGCGCACCTTCCCCAATCCGATCACATGAAAGGAAAGAACAAGGGAAGAACTTTTACTCCTTTCATAAATCAGCCCCACTTTCTTCATGAGCCGGCGCACCTTCCCCAATCCGATCACATGAAAGGAAAGAACAGGGGAAGAACTTTTACTCCTTTCATAAATCAGCCCCACTTTCTTCATGAGCCGGCGCACCTTCCCCAATCCGATCACATGAAAGGAAAGAACAGGGGAAGAACTTTTACTCGTTTCATAAATCAGCCCCACTTTCTTCATGAGCCGGCGCACCTTCCCCAATCCGATCACATGAAAGGAAAGAACAGGGGAAGAACTTTTACTCCTTTCATAAATCAGCCCCACTTTCTTCATGAGCCGGCGCACCTTCCCCAATCCGATCACATGAAAGGAAAGAACAGGGGAAGAACTTTTACTCCTTTCATAAATCAGCCCCACTTTCTTCATGAGCCGGCGCACCTTCCCCAATCCGATCACATGAAAGGAAAGAACAGGGGAAGAACTTTTACTCCTTTCATAAATCAGCCCCACTTTCTTCATGAGCCGGCGCACCTTCCCCAATCCGATCACATGAAAGGAAAGAACAGGGGAAGAACTTTTACTCCTTTCGTAAATCAGCCCCACTTTCTTCATGAGCCGGCGCACCTTCCCCAATCCGATCACATGAAAGGAGAGAACAGGGGAAGAACTTTTACTCCTTTCATAAATCAGCCCCACTTTCTTCATGAGCCGGCGCACCTTCCCCAATCCGATCACATGAAAGGAGAGAACAGGGGAAGAACTTTTACTCCTTTCATAAATCAGCCCCACTTTCTTCATGAGCCGGCGCACCTTCCCCAATCCGATCACATGAAAGGAAAGAACAGGGGAAGAACTTTTACTCCTTTCATAAATCAGCCCCACTTTCTTCATGAGCCGGCGCACCTTCCCCAATCCGATCACATGAAAGGAAAGAACAGGGGAAGAACTTTTACTCCTTTCATAAATCAGCCCCACTTTCTTCATGAGCCGGCGCACCTTCCCCAATCCGATCACATGAAAGGAAGAACAGGGGAAGAACTTTTACTCCTTTCATAAATCAGCCCCACTTTCTTCATGAGCCGGCGCACCTTCCCCAATCCGATCACATGAAAGGAAAGAACAGGGGAAGAACTTTTACTCCTTTCATAAATCAGCCCCACTTTCTTCATGAGCCGGCGCACCTTCCCCAATCCGATCACATGAAAGGAAAGAACAGGGGAAGAACTTTTACTCCTTTCATAAATCAGCCCCACTTTCTTCATGAGCCGGCGCACCTTCCCCAATCCGATCACATGAAAGGAAGAACAGGGAAGAACTTTTACTCCTTTCATAAATCAGCCCCACTTTCTTCATGAGCCGGCGCACCTTCCCCAATCCGATCACATGAAAGGAAAGAACAGGGGAAGAACTTTTACTCCTTTCATAAATCAGCCCCACTTTCTTCATGAGCCGGCGCACCTTCCCCAATCCGATCACATGAAAGGAAAGAACAGGGAAGAACTTTTACTCCTTTCATAAATCAGCCCCACTTTCTTCATGAGCCGGCGCACCTTCCCCAATCCGATCACATGAAAGGAAAGAACAGGGGAAGAACTTTTACTCCTTTCATAAATCAGCCCCACTTTCTTCATGAGCCGGCGCACCTTCCCCAATCCGATCACATGAAAGGAAAGAACAGGGGAAGAACTTTTACTCCTTTCATAAATCAGCCCCACTTTCTTCATGAGCCGGCGCACCTTCCCCAATCCGATCACATGAAAGGAAAGAACAGGGGAAGAACTTTTACTCCTTTCATAAATCAGCCCCACTTTCTTCATGAGCCGGCGCACCTTCCCCAATCCGATCACATGAAAGGAAAGAACAGGGGAAGAACTTTTACTCCTTTCATAAATCAGCCCCACTTTCTTCATGAGCCGGCGCACCTTCCCCAACCGATCACATGAAAGGAAAGAACAGGGGAAGAACTTTTACTCCTTTCATAAATCAGCCCCACTTTCTTCATGAGCCGGCGCACCTTCCCCAATCCGATCACATGAAAGGAAAGAACAGGGGAAGAACTTTTACTCCTTTCATAAATCAGCCCCACTTTCTTCATGAGCCGGCGCACCTTCCCCAATCCGATCACATGAAAGGAAAGAACAGGGGAAGAACTTTTACTCCTTTCATAAATCAGCCCCACTTTCTTCATGAGCCGGCGCACCTTCCCCAATCCGATCACATGAAAGGAAAGAACAGGGGAAGAACTTTTACTCCTTTCATAAATCAGCCCCACTTTCTTCATGAGCCGGCGCACCTTCCCCAATCCGATCACATGAAAGGAAAGAACAGGGGAAGAACTTTTACTCCTTTCATAAATCAGCCCCACTTTCTTCATGAGCCGGCGCACCTTCCCCAATCCGATCACATGAAAGGAGAGAACAGGGGAAGAACTTTTACTCCTTTCATAAATCAGCCCCACTTTCTTCATGAGCCGGCGCACCTTCCCCAATCCGATCACATGAAAGGAAAGAACAGGGGAAGAACTTTTACTCCTTTCATAAATCAGCCCCACTTTCTTCATGAGCCGGCGCACCTTCCCCAATCCGATCACATGAAAGGAAAGAACAGGGGAAGAACTTTTACTCCTTTCATAAATCAGCCCCACTTTCTTCATGAGCCGGCGCACCTTCCCCAATCCGATCACATGAAAGGAAAGAACAGGGGAAGAACTTTTACTCCTTTCATAAATCAGCCCCACTTTCTTCATGAGCCGGCGCACCTTCCCCAATCCGATCACATGAAAGGAAAGAACAGGGGAAGAACTTTTACTCCTTTCATAAATCAGCCCCACTTTCTTCATGAGCCGGCGCACCTTCCCCAATCCGATCACATGAAAGGAAGAACAGGGGAAGAACTTTTACTCCTTTCATAAATCAGCCCCACTTTCTTCATGAGCCGGCGCACCTTCCCCAATCCGATCACATGAAAGGAAAGAACAGGGGAAGAACTTTTACTCCTTTCATAAATCAGCCCCACTTTCTTCATGAGCCGGCGCACCTTCCCCAATCCGATCACATGAAAGGAAAGAACAGGGGAAGAACTTTTACTCCTTTCATAAATCAGCCCCACTTTCTTCATGAGCCGGCGCACCTTCCCCAATCCGATCACATGAAAGGAAAGAACAGGGGAAGAACTTTTACTCCTTTCATAAATCAGCCCCACTTTCTTCATGAGCCGGCGCACCTTCCCCAATCCGATCACATGAAAGGAAAGAACAGGGGAAGAACTTTTACTCCTTTCATAAATCAGCCCCACTTTCTTCATGAGCCGGCGCACCTTCCCCAATCCGATCACATGAAAGGAAAGAACAGGGGAAGAACTTTTACTCCTTTCATAAATCAGCCCCACTTTCTTCATGAGCCGGCGCACCTTCCCCAATCCGATCACATGAAAGGAAAGAACAGGGGAAGAACTTTTACTCCTTTCATAAATCAGCCCCACTTTCTTCATGAGCCGGCGCACCTTCCCCAATCCGATCACATGAAAGGAAAGAACAGGGGAAGAACTTTTACTCCTTTCATAAATCAGCCCCACTTTCTTCATGAGCCGGCGCACCTTCCCCAATCCGATCACATGAAAGGAAAGAACAGGGGAAGAACTTTTACTCCTTTCATAAATCAGCCCCACTTTCTTCATGAGCCGGCGCACCTTCCCCAATCCGATCACATGAAAGGAAAGAACAGGGGAAGAACTTTTACTCCTTTCATAAATCAGCCCCACTTTCTTCATGAGCCGGCGCACCTTCCCCAATCCGATCACATGAAAGGAAAGAACAGGGGAAGAACTTTTACTCCTTTCATAAATCAGCCCCACTTTCTTCATGAGCCGGCGCACCTTCCCCAATCCGATCACATGAAAGGAAAGAACAGGGGAAGAACTTTTACTCCTTTCATAAATCAGCCCCACTTTCTTCATGAGCCGGCGCACCTTCCCCAATCCGATCACATGAAAGGAAAGAACAGGGGAAGAACTTTTACTCCTTTCATAAATCAGCCCCACTTTCTTCATGAGCCGGCGCACCTTCCCCAATCCGATCACATGAAAGGAAAGAACAGGGGAAGAACTTTTACTCCTTTCATAAATCAGCCCCACTTTCTTCATGAGCCGGCGCACCTTCCCCAATCCGATCACATGAAAGGAAAGAACAGGGGAAGAACTTTTACTCCTTTCATAAATCAGCCCCACTTTCTTCATGAGCCGGCGCACCTTCCCCAATCCGATCACATGAAAGGAAAGAACAGGGGAAGAACTTTTACTCCTTTCATAAATCAGCCCCACTTTCTTCATGAGCCGGCGCACCTTCCCCAATCCGATCACATGAAAGGAAAGAACAGGGGAAGAACTTTTACTCCTTTCATAAATCAGCCCCACTTTCTTCATGAGCCGGCGCACCTTCCCCAATCCGATCACATGAAAGGAAAGAACAGGGGAAGAACTTTTACTCCTTTCATAAATCAGCCCCACTTTCTTCATGAGCCGGCGCACCTTCCCCAATCCGATCACATGAAAGGAAAGAACAGGGAAGAACTTTTACTCCTTTCATAAATCAGCCCCACTTTCTTCATGAGCCGGCGCACCTTCCCCAATCCGATCACATGAAAGGAAAGAACAGGGGAAGAACTTTTACTCCTTTCATAAATCAGCCCCACTTTCTTCATGAGCCGGCGCACCTTCCCCAATCCGATCACATGAAAGGAAAGAACAGGGGAAGAACTTTTACTCGTTTCATAAATCAGCCCCACTTTCTTCATGAGCCGGCGCACCTTCCCCAATCCGATCACATGAAAGGAGAGAACAGGGGAAGAACTTTTACTCCTTTCATAAATCAGCCCCACTTTCTTCATGAGCCGGCGCACCTTCCCCAATCCGATCACATGAAAGGAAAGAACAGGGGAAGAACTTTTACTCCTTTCATAAATCAGCCCCACTTTCTTCATGAGCCGGCGCACCTTCCCCAATCCGATCACATGAAAGGAGAGAACAGGGGAAGAACTTTTACTCCTTTCATAAATCAGCCCCACTTTCTTCATGAGCCGGCGCACCTTCCCCAATCCGATCACATGAAAGGAAAGAACAGGGGAAGAACTTTTACTCCTTTCATAAATCAGCCCCACTTTCTTCATGAGCCGGCGCACCTTCCCCAATCCGATCACATGAAAGGAAAGAACAGGGGAAGAACTTTTACTCCTTTCATAAATCAGCCCCACTTTCTTCATGAGCCGGCGCACCTTCCCCAATCCGATCACATGAAAGGAGAGAACAGGGGAAGAACTTTTACTCCTTTCATAAATCAGCCCCACTTTCTTCATGAGCCGGCGCACCTTCCCCAATCCGATCACATGAAAGGAGAGAACAGGGGAAGAACTTTTACTCCTTTCATAAATCAGCCCCACTTTCTTCATGAGCCGGCGCACCTTCCCCAATCCGATCACATGAAAGGAGAGAACAGGGGAAGAACTTTTACTCCTTTCATAAATCAGCCCCACTTTCTTCATGAGCCGGCGCACCTTCCCCAATCCGATCACATGAAAGGAGAGAACAGGGGAAGAACTTTTACTCCTTTCATAATTCAGCCCCACTTTCTTCATGAGCCGGCGCACCTTCCCCAATCCGATCACATGAAAGGAGAGAACAGGGGAAGAACTTTTACTCCTTTCATAAATCAGCCCCACTTTCTTCATGAGCCGGCGCACCTTCCCCAATCCGATCACATGAAAGGAGAGAACAGGAGAAGAACTTTTACTCCTTTCATAAATCAGCCCCACTTTCTTCATGAGCCGGCGCACCTTCCCCAATCCGATCACATGAAAGGAGAGAACAGGGGAAGAACTTTTACTCCTTTCATAAATCAGCCCCACTTTCTTCATGAGCCGGCGCACCTTCCCCAATCCGATCACATGAAAGGAAAGAACAGGGGAAGAACTTTTACTCCTTTCATAAATCAGCCCCACTTTCTTCATGAGCCGGCGCACCTTCCCCAATCCGATCACATGAAAGGAGAGAACAGGGGAAGAACTTTTACTCCTTTCATAAATCAGCCCCACTTTCTTCATGAGCCGGCGCACCTTCCCCAATCCGATCACATGAAAGGAAAGAACAGGGGAAGAACTTTTACTCCTTTCATAAATCAGCCCCACTTTCTTCATGAGCCGGCGCACCTTCCCCAATCCGATCACATGAAAGGAGAGAACAGGGGAAGAACTTTTACTCCTTTCATAAATCAGCCCCACTTTCTTCATGAGCCGGCGCACCTTCCCCAATCCGATCACATGAAAGGAAAGAACAGGGGAAGAACTTTTACTCCTTTCATAAATCAGCCCCACTTTCTTCATGAGCCGGCGCACCTTCCCCAATCCGATCACATGAAAGGAAAGAACAGGGGAAGAACTTTTACTCCTTTCATAAATCAGCCCCACTTTCTTCATGAGCCGGCGCACCTTCCCCAATCCGATCACATGAAAGGAAAGAACAGGGGAAGAACTTTTACTCCTTTCATAAATCAGCCCCACTTTCTTCATGAGCCGGCGCACCTTCCCCAATCCGATCACATGAAAGGAAAGAACAGGGGAAGAACTTTTACTCCTTTCATAAATCAGCCCCACTTTCTTCATGAGCCGGCGCACCTTCCCCAATCCGATCACATGAAAGGAAAGAACAGGGGAAGAACTTTTACTCCTTTCATAAATCAGCCCCACTTTCTTCATGAGCCGGCGCACCTTCCCCAATCCGATCACATGAAAGGAAAGAACAGGGGAAGAACTTTTACTCCTTTCATAAATCAGCCCCACTTTCTTCATGAGCCGGCGCACCTTCCCCAATCCGATCACATGAAAGGAGAGAACAGGGGAAGAACTTTTACTCCTTTCATAAATCAGCCCCACTTTCTTCATGAGCCGGCGCACCTTCCCCAATCCGATCACATGAAAGGAAAGAACAGGGGAAGAACTTTTACTCCTTTCATAAATCAGCCCCACTTTCTTCATGAGCCGGCGCACCTTCCCCAATCCGATCACATGAAAGGAAAGAACAGGGGAAGAACTTTTACTCCTTTCATAAATCAGCCCCACTTTCTTCATGAGCCGGCGCACCTTCCCCAATCCGATCACATGAAAGGAAAGAACAGGGGAAGAACTTTTACTCCTTTCATAAATCAGCCCCACTTTCTTCATGAGCCGGCGCACCTTCCCCAATCCGATCACATGAAAGGAAAGAACAGGGGAAGAACTTTTACTCCTTTCATAAATCAGCCCCACTTTCTTCATGAGCCGGCGCACCTTCCCCAATCCGATCACATGAAAGGAAAGAACAGGGGAAGAACTTTTACTCCTTTCATAAATCAGCCCCACTTTCTTCATGAGCCGGCGCACCTTCCCCAATCCGATCACATGAAAGGAAAGAACAGGGGAAGAACTTTTACTCCTTTCATAAATCAGCCCCACTTTCTTCATGAGCCGGCGCACCTTCCCCAATCCGATCACATGAAAGGAAAGAACAGGGGAAGAACTTTTACTCCTTTCATAAATCAGCCCCACTTTCTTCATGAGCCGGCGCACCTTCCCCAATCCGATCACATGAAAGGAAAGAACAGGGGAAGAACTTCTACTCCTTTCATAAATCAGCCCCACTTTCTTCATGAGCCGGCGCACCTTCCCCAATCCGATCACATGAAAGGAGAGAACAGGGGAAGAACTTTTACTCCTTTCATAAATCAGCCCCACTTTCTTCATGAGCCGGCGCACCTTCCCCAATCCGATCACATGAAAGGAGAGAACAGGGGAAGAACTTTTACTCCTTTCATAAATCAGCCCCACTTTCTTCATGAGCCGGCGCACCTTCCCCAATCCGATCACATGAAAGGAAAGAACAGGGGAAGAACTTTTACTCCTTTCATAAATCAGCCCCACTTTCTTCATGAGCCGGCGCACCTTCCCCAATCCGATCACATGAAAGGAAAGAACAGGGGAAGAACTTTTACTCCTTTCATAAATCAGCCCCACTTTCTTCATGAGCCGGCGCACCTTCCCCAATCCGATCACATGAAAGGAAAGAACAGGGGAAGAACTTTTACTCCTTTCATAAATCAGCCCCACTTTCTTCATGAGCCGGCGCACCTTCCCCAATCCGATCACATGAAAGGAGAGAACAGGGGAAGAACTTTTACTCCTTTCATAAATCAGCCCCACTTTCTTCATGAGCCGGCGCACCTTCCCCAATCCGATCACATGAAAGGAGAGAACAGGGGAAGAACTTCTACTCCTTTCGTAAATCAGCCCCACTTTCTTCATGAGCCGGCGCACCTTCCCCAATCCGATCACATGAAAGGAAAGAACAGGGGAAGAACTTTTACTCCTTTCATAAATCAGCCCCACTTTCTTCATGAGCCGGCGCACCTTCCCCAATCCGATCACATGAAAGGAAAGAACAGGGGAAGAACTTTTACTCCTTTCATAAATCAGCCCCACTTTCTTCATGAGCCGGCGCACCTTCCCCAATCCGATCACATGAAAGGAAAGAACAGGGGAAGAACTTTTACTCCTTTCATAAATCAGCCCCACTTTCTTCATGAGCCGGCGCACCTTCCCCAATCCGATCACATGAAAGGAAAGAACAGGGGAAGAACTTTTACTCCTTTCATAAATCAGCCCCACTTTCTTCATGAGCCGGCGCACCTTCCCCAATCCGATCACATGAAAGGAAAGAACAGGGGAAGAACTTTTACTCCTTTCGTAAATCAGCCCCACTTTCTTCATGAGCCGGCGCACCTTCCCCAATCCGATCACATGAAAGGAGAGAACAGGGGAAGAACTTCTACTCCTTTCATAAATCAGCCCCACTTTCTTCATGAGCCGGCGCACCTTCCCCAATCCGATCACATGAAAGGAGAGAACAGGGGAAGAACTTTTACTCCTTTCATAAATCAGCCCCACTTTCTTCATGAGCCGGCGCACCTTCCCCAATCCGATCACATGAAAGGAGAGAACAGGGGAAGAACTTTTACTCCTTTCATAAATCAGCCCCACTTTCTTCATGAGCCGGCGCACCTTCCCCAATCCGATCACATGAAAGGAAAGAACAGGGGAAGAACTTTTACTCCTTTCATAAATCAGCCCCACTTTCTTCATGAGCCGGCGCACCTTCCCCAATCCGATCACATGAAAGGAGAGAACAGGGGAAGAACTTCTACTCCTTTCATAAATCAGCCCCACTTTCTTCATGAGCCGGCGCACCTTCCCCAATCCGATCACATGAAAGGAAAGAACAGGGGAAGAACTTCTACTCCTTTCATAAATCAGCCCCACTTTCTTCATGAGCCGGCGCACCTTCCCCAATCCGATCACATGAAAGGAAAGAACAGGGGAAGAACTTTTACTCCTTTCATAAATCAGCCCCACTTTCTTCATGAGCCGGCGCACCTTCCCCAATCCGATCACATGAAAGGAAAGAACAAGGGAAGAACTTTTACTCCTTTCATAAATCAGCCCCACTTTCTTCATGAGCCGGCGCACCTTCCCCAATCCGATCACATGAAAGGAGAGAACAGGGGAAGAACTTCTACTCCTTTCATAAATCAGCCCCACTTTCTTCATGAGCCGGCGCACCTTCCCCAATCCGATCACATGAAAGGAAAGAACAGGGGAAGAACTTTTACTCCTTTCATAAATCAGCCCCACTTTCTTCATGAGCCGGCGCACCTTCCCCAATCCGATCACATGAAAGGAAAGAACAGGGGAAGAACTTTTACTCCTTTCATAAATCAGCCCCACTTTCTTCATGAGCCGGCGCACCTTCCCCAATCCGATCACATGAAAGGAAAGAACAGGGGAAGAACTTTTACTCCTTTCATAAATCAGCCCCACTTTCTTCATGAGCCGGCGCACCTTCCCCAATGCGATCACATGAAAGGAGAGAACAGGGGAAGAACTTTTACTCCTTTCATAAATCAGCCCCACTTTCTTCATGAGCCGGCGCACCTTCCCCAATCCGATCACATGAAAGAAAGAACAGGGGAAGAACTTTTACTCCTTTCATAAATCAGCCCCACTTTCTTCATGAGCCGGCGCACCTTCCCCAATCCGATCACATGAAAGGAAAGAACAGGGGAAGAACTTTTACTCCTTTCATAAATCAGCCCCACTTTCTTCATGAGCCGGCGCACCTTCCCCAATCCGATCACATGAAAGGAAAGAACAGGGGAAGAACTTTTACTCCTTTCATAAATCAGCCCCACTTTCTTCATGAGCCGGCGCACCTTCCCCAATCCGATCACATGAAAGGAGAGAACAGGGGAAGAACTTTTACTCCTTTCATAAATCAGCCCACTTTCTTCATGAGCCGGCGCACCTTCCCCAATCCGATCACATGAAAGGAGAGAACAGGGGAAGAACTTTTACTCCTTTCATAAATCAGCCCCACTTTCTTCATGAGCCGGCGCACCTTCCCCAATCCGATCACATGAAAGGAAAGAACAGGGGAAGAACTTTTACTCCTTTCATAAATCAGCCCCACTTTCTTCATGAGCCGGCGCACCTTCCCCAATCCGATCACATGAAAGGAGAGAACAGGGGAAGAACTTTTACTCCTTTCATAAATCAGCCCCACTTTCTTCATGAGCCGGCGCACCTTCCCCAATCCGATCACATGAAAGGAAAGAACAGGGGAAGAACTTTTACTCCTTTCATAAATCAGCCCCACTTTCTTCATGAGCCGGCGCACCTTCCCCAATCCGATCACATGAAAGGAGAGAACAGGGGAAGAACTTTTACTCCTTTCATAAATCAGCCCCACTTTCTTCATGAGCCGGCGCACCTTCCCCAATCCGATCACATGAAAGGAAAGAACAGGGGAAGAACTTTTACTCCTTTCATAAATCAGCCCCACTTTCTTCATGAGCCGGCGCACCTTCCCCAATCCGATCACATGAAAGGAAAGAACAGGGGAAGAACTTTTACTCCTTTCATAAATCAGCCCCACTTTCTTCATGAGCCGGCGCACCTTCCCCAATCCGATCACATGAAAGGAAAGAACAGGAGAAGAACTTTTACTCCTTTCATAAATCAGCCCCACTTTCTTCATGAGCCGGCGCACCTTCCCCAATCCGATCACATGAAAGGAAAGAACAGGGGAAGAACTTTTACTCCTTTCATAAATCAGCCCCACTTTCTTCATGAGCCGGCGCACCTTCCCCAATCCGATCACATGAAAGGAGAGAACAGGGAAGAACTTTTACTCCTTTCATAAATCAGCCCCACTTTCTTCATGAGCCGGCGCACCTTCCCCAATCCGATCACATGAAAGGAGAGAACAGGGGAAGAACTTTTACTCCTTTCATAAATCAGCCCCACTTTCTTCATGAGCCGGCGCACCTTCCCCAATCCGATCACATGAAAGGAAAGAACAGGGGAAGAACTTCTACTCCTTTCATAAATCAGCCCCACTTTCTTCATGAGCCGGCGCACCTTCCCCAATCCGATCACATGAAAGGAAAGAACAGGGGAAGAACTTTTACTCGTTTCATAAATCAGCCCCACTTTCTTCATGAGCCGGCGCACCTTCCCCAATCCGATCACATGAAAGGAAAGAACAGGGGAAGAACTTTTACTCCTTTCATAAATCAGCCCCACTTTCTTCATGAGCCGGCGCACCTTCCCCAATCCGATCACATGAAAGGAAAGAACAGGGGAAGAACTTTTACTCCTTTCATAAATCAGCCCCACTTTCTTCATGAGCCGGCGCACCTTCCCCAATCCGATCACATGAAAGGAAAGAACAGGGGAAGAACTTTTACTCCTTTCATAAATCAGCCCCACTTTCTTCATGAGCCGGCGCACCTTCCCCAATCCGATCACATGAAAGGAAAGAACAGGGGAAGAACTTTTACTCCTTTCATAAATCAGCCCCACTTTCTTCATGAGCCGGCGCACCTTCCCCAATCCGATCACATGAAAGGAAAGAACAGGGGAAGAACTTTTACTCCTTTCATAAATCAGCCCCACTTTCTTCATGAGCCGGCGCACCTTCCCCAATCCGATCACATGAAAGGAAAGAACAGGGGAAGAACTTTTACTCCTTTCATAAATCAGCCCCACTTTCTTCATGAGCCGGCGCACCTTCCCCAATCCGATCACATGAAAGGAAAGAACAGGGGAAGAACTTTTACTCCTTTCATAAATCAGCCCCACTTTCTTCATGAGCCGGCGCACCTTCCCCAATCCGATCACATGAAAGGAAAGAACAGGGGAAGAACTTTTACTCGTTTCATAAATCAGCCCCACTTTCTTCATGAGCCGGCGCACCTTCCCCAATCCGATCACATGAAAGGAAAGAACAGGGGAAGAACTTTTACTCCTTTCATAAATCAGCCCCACTTTCTTCATGAGCCGGCGCACCTTCCCCAATCCGATCACATGAAAGAAAAGAACAGGGGAAGAACTTTTACTCCTTTCATAATTCAGCCCCACTTTCTTCATGAGCCGGCGCACCTTCCCCAATCCGATCACATGAAAGGAAAGAACAGGGGAAGAACTTTTACTCCTTTCATAAATCAGCCCCACTTTCTTCATGAGCCGGCGCACCTTCCCCAATCCGATCACATGAAAGGAAAGAACAGGGGAAGAACTTTTACTCCTTTCATAAATCAGCCCCACTTTCTTCATGAGCCGGCGCACCTTCCCCAATCCGATCACATGAAAGGAAAGAACAGGGGAAGAACTTTTACTCCTTTCATAAATCAGCCCCACTTTCTTCATGAGCCGGCGCACCTTCCCCAATCCGATCACATGAAAGGAAAGAACAGGGGAAGAACTTTTACTCGTTTCATAAATCAGCCCCACTTTCTTCATGAGCCGGCGCACCTTCCCCAATCCGATCACATGAAAGGAGAGAACAGGAGAAGAACTTTTACTCCTTTCATAAATCAGCCCCACTTTCTTCATGAGCCGGCGCACCTTCCCCAATCCGATCACATGAAAGGAAAGAACAGGGGAAGAACTTCTACTCCTTTCATAAATCAGCCCCACTTTCTTCATGAGCCGGCGCACCTTCCCCAATCCGATCACATGAAAGGAGAGAACAGGGGAAGAACTTTTACTCCTTTCATAAATCAGCCCCACTTTCTTCATGAGCCGGCGCACCTTCCCCAATCCGATCACATGAAAGGAAAGAACAGGGGAAGAACTTTTACTCCTTTCGTAAATCAGCCCCACTTTCTTCATGAGCCGGCGCACCTTCCCCAATCCGATCACATGAAAGGAAAGAACAGGGGAAGAACTTTTACTCCTTTCATAAATCAGCCCCACTTTCTTCATGAGCCGGCGCACCTTCCCCAATCCGATCACATGAAAGGAAAGAACAGGGGAAGAACTTTTACTCCTTTCATAAATCAGCCCCACTTTCTTCATGAGCCGGCGCACCTTCCCCAATCCGATCACATGAAAGGAAAGAACAGGGGAAGAACTTTTACTTCTTTCATAAATCAGCCCCACTTTCTTCATGAGCCGGCGCACCTTCCCCAATCCGATCACATGAAAGGAAAGAACAAGGGAAGAACTTTTACTCCTTTCATAAATCAGCCCCACTTTCTTCATGAGCCGGCGCACCTTCCCCAATCCGATCACATGAAAGGAAAGAACAGGGGAAGAACTTTTACTCCTTTCATAAATCAGCCCCACTTTCTTCATGAGCCGGCGCACCTTCCCCAATCCGATCACATGAAAGGAAAGAACAGGGGAAGAACTTTTACTCCTTTCATAAATCAGCCCCACTTTCTTCATGAGCCGGCGCACCTTCCCCAATCCGATCACATGAAAGGAAAGAACAGGGGAAGAACTTTTACTCCTTTCATAAATCAGCCCCACTTTCTTCATGAGCCGGCGCACCTTCCCCAATCCGATCACATGAAAGGAAAGAACAGGGGAAGAACTTTTACTCCTTTCATAAATCAGCCCCACTTTCTTCATGAGCCGGCGCACCTTCCCCAATCCGATCACATGAAAGGAGAGAACAGGGGAAGAACTTTTACTCCTTTCATAAATCAGCCCCACTTTCTTCATGAGCCGGCGCACCTTCCCCAATCCGATCACATGAAAGGAAAGAACAGGGGAAGAACTTTTACTCCTTTCATAAATCAGCCCCACTTTCTTCATGAGCCGGCGCACCTTCCCCAATCCGATCACATGAAAGGAAAGAACAGGGGAAGAACTTTTACTCCTTTCATAAATCAGCCCCACTTTCTTCATGAGCCGGCGCACCTTCCCCAATCCGATCACATGAAAGGAAAGAACAGGGGAAGAACTTTTACTCCTTTCATAAATCAGCCCCACTTTCTTCATGAGCCGGCGCACCTTCCCCAATCCGATCACATGAAAGGAAAGAACAGGGGAAGAACTTTTACTCCTTTCATAAATCAGCCCCACTTTCTTCATGAGCCGGCGCACCTTCCCCAATCCGATCACATGAAAGGAAAGAACAGGGGAAGAACTTTTACTCCTTTCATAAATCAGCCCCACTTTCTTCATGAGCCGGCGCACCTTCCCCAATCCGATCACATGAAAGGAAAGAACAGGGGAAGAACTTTTACTCCTTTCATAAATCAGCCCCACTTTCTTCATGAGCCGGCGCACCTTCCCCAATCCGATCACATGAAAGGAAAGAACAAGGGAAGAACTTTTACTCCTTTCATAAATCAGCCCCACTTTCTTCATGAGCCGGCGCACCTTCCCCAATCCGATCACATGAAAGGAAAGAACAGGGGAAGAACTTTTACTCCTTTCATAAATCAGCCCCACTTTCTTCATGAGCCGGCGCACCTTCCCCAATCCACATGGCATTCCTGAACCTCAGGACTTCAAACCTCGGGAAGTCCAGCATTTCCAGGAAGGAATGTTTCAGGCATGGTGGTCATGGAGTCGCTTGGGGATTTCTGCTGAACAAGGACCTGGATGGTTTGTTCTGATCGCACAACATTCTCTTCTTTTGTGGATCCAAAGCAATCAGGATAATATTTCTTATTGACAAATGTGGGGATACAAAAGGCAGGTGCCAGAATAAATCTACAACATAATCACATATAGTACAAATACATATTTTATTAATTGTCAAAATATTACAATTGTAAAATATCACAATGACATGCAATTCATACAACTGTGCAGCCACTTCTGCTCTACATGTTTCGCCCAGCAGAGCTTCCTCAGGAGACTAAAAGGAGTTGTAAAGGAAAAAAATGTTTTTGCTGAAATGACTGTTTACAGGGTATAGAGACATAATAGTTAACTGATTCCTTTTAAAAATGATTAAAAAAAGATAAAAATCAATCATATAATGTACCTGCAGTTTCTAGTTTCATTTTTGCATGTTTTTTTTCTGGATCTCTGATGTACAGAGACAAAGAGCCAATACAGGGCAGTGATGGTTTTGAAAACGAAACTGATTGGTGCTGAGGGGTTTTAGACACACAGTAATCACACCTCCTTGATTAGTGACCACAGAGAGAAAGCTCACAGTACTGTGGTGATCAGGAAACAGACAACCAGGAAGTGTGGAGATCAGAGAAGAATTACAGCAACTTGAGAGCAAAAACCAACAATGAGGACATGGAAACAGCACTGCATTAAGGTAAAGGAAGCTATTAAGATAAAAAAAGAATTCCTTTACAAACCCTTTAAGAGTGTTGCATACAGTTGATGCTGTAAGTAAGAAAGAGAAACATTTATGAATATTTACAATAAATTGTATCATTACTAGGGTTGAGCGAACCCAAACTGTAAAGTTCGGGTTCGGTACGGACTTTGGGTTTTTCCCGGACCCGAACCCGAACCCGAACATCCAGGTGTCCGCTCAACTCTAATCATTCCAGTTATTTTTGGGTCATTTAGACATGGTTTTTACATAAATAATTCTACAAAGTATATTGAACCAAAAAGAAGATCAAGCTTCAATCTGATCATTTTTAATTCCCCACATTTGTTCATCATTGGGACGCGGTGCCTTTGGCCTTGTTCACAATATTTCTTATTGATTTGGAAAACACAAAAGAAGAGAATGTTGTTCGTCTTTTTGGCATAATTCTTCCATTGGACAGAATGGCGGCACAAAAAAAAAAGTACAACCTTTAAATTCCAACCCAAAGAGATCCTGTGCAGCCATTGGGGGGCAAAGAAAGTGCAATGGGGGGACTTTTCTACACCTTGGGAAGGTCATTGAAGGATCTATTATTCTTCATACTTTCCCCGTTTTTTTTACCAATCATATGCTAATACTCGATCATTTTGCTGTCAGAAACGTTAAAAAACACAGAAAAGCGGGGGAGGGGGACAAAGGATTGGCTCTAAATATAGACAGAGTAATATTTCATCCTACATTCTATTAATATGTAGCACAGTGTTGCCAGTTCGCAGTGAGTCAGAGGTAATGGAACCAATGATGTGTGACAATGTTACAACTGCGAGGAATTTGTCTCCATACGTCTCTGCCAGCTTTAGCTGAGTTTAGCTTGGCACTGGGATTCTGTGAACTGATGCCAATTCTGAGAGGGCACCAGCATTGTGATAGCTCGTGTTGGTCTTAATTTCATTTGGTTCAGATTTAAGAATGTTTATTCCCAAATAAACATTGGAAGTGCTACGCCAGTTTTCATTTTCTTTGAGTTACTTATCGCATTTTTTATTATTCTGGAACTTTAAAAGCGATCATTGGAAGTGGGATTCATGTATTTGTAGCACCCCGATGTTGGGGCGGGGTTTCTATCGAATTTAGTGGCCAGCCTATAGTTGCCTTAGGACAGGGATATGCAATTAGCGGACCTCCAGCTGTTTCAAAACTACAAGTCCCATCATGCCTCTGCCTCTGGATGTCATGCTAGTGGCTGTCAGAGTCTTGCTATGCCTCATGGGAATTGTAGTTCTGCAACAGCTGGAGGTCCGCTAATTGCATATCCCTGCCTTAGGAGATCAATTGGTTCCTCTCTAAATCTGGACTTCTCTTCTGTCACTAGGTGGCACTGTGGCTGGTGACATTAGATAAGACAGGGGCTTTGCAAGCTCAGACATGAATGGATGGGGTAATTCAGCCAATGAGAAGGGATGTTCTTGGGTCCTTTGGCCTGCTGGGAGAGCTCATTGATTTGGGATCAGTGTTTGGTGCCACCTGGACGGCTGTCTGGGTGGAGGTGTGTTGTGCTGCCCCCGGGAGGTGTGTTGTGCTGGAGGCCTGAGGACTATCCTGGATACATTTGGCTGCTAAGGATGAGCCAAACACCCCCGCGTTCGGTTCGTACCAGAACCTTCGAACGAACCGAATGTTCGCGCGAACATTTAGAACCCCATTGAAGTCTATGGGACTCCAACGTTCGAATTCAAAAGTGCTCATTTTAAAGCCTAATATGCAAGTTATTGTCGGAAAACGTCTTTGAGAACCCGGGTCTTGCCCCAGGGAACATGTATCAATGGAACAAAAGTTTTAAAAACGGTCATTTTTCTGGAACAGCGATTTTAATGCAGGAGTTCACCCAAAAATCAGCTTTCTGCAGTTAGATCCAGCATACTGCTGACATCTGCAGTATGCTGATCTTTTTTTATTTGTACTTATCGTTTTCGCAGTATTTCTTCTATGGCTCCGAGCGGGGATTACTTCCTGGTATAGGCGTTCCCGAAGACAAGCAAGTTGATTGACAGCCTTCGATAGCGCGTCACGGCTTCCGAAAATACACACGAGTGACACTCAGCAATTTACGGCACCTGCGCAGTCAGCTCTACACGGCAGGCGTAGGCGCCGTAAACAGCCAAGTGTCAACTCGGCTGTTTTCGGAAGCCGTGACGTGCTATCGAAGGCCGTCAATCAACTTGCTTGTCTTCGGGAACGCCCATTCCCCGCAGGATTCCCCGCTCGGAGCCATAGAAGAAATACTGCTAAAACGATAAGTACCAAAATAAAATAAAAAAGACCAGCATACTGCAGATGTCAGCAGTATGCTGGATCTAACTGCAGAAAGTTGGTTTTTGGGTGAACTCCCGCTTTAAGTGGGAAATAAAATGAAAAATTCCTTTAAATATGGTACCTGCTGGGTGTCTATAGTAGTGGCACGTGTTTAGAACTGTCCCTGCACAACATGAGATTACTCTCAGAAAAAAGTCATTTCAGACTGCTTGCGGCTTTAATGTAATGTTTGGTCCCTGCAATATGGATGAAAATCATTGAGAAAAATAGCATGGGTTTCCCCGCCCCCCTCCCCCAGGTCATTACATTCCCCTTTGGCCCTATATATTTGAACAGCAGTATACAGGCGGTGCAAACAAGACAGGGACTGTAGGTTTGTTGTTAAGTAGAATCTGTTTGTAATTGTGAACTGGTACTTCTTTAAAGTGTAGCTTCAGCCATAAAATCTTTTTTTAAGCTTTTCTGAAAACATAGAGAAGGGTTATCACCGATGTAACATTTGTTTTGCTGTCTGTGTGCATCTGTTCAGAAGATTGCACCTCACTTTCTGTCCCAATGACAAATGATTTTTTTTTTTTTTTTTTGTGAAACAAGGATTGGTGATAAAGCATCAGTGGACAGGAGACACCTGTTACAGAAGAGAATTTCCCTTCCTAGGGGGAGATTTCCTCTCACTTCCTGTTGTCTCCTTCCGTTTGCAAGTAGGAGTCGTTTGTAAGTTGGATGTTTGAAAGTTGGGGCCTGCCGTATATACTCTGCAGAAATTTGGGCCCTAGGTGTTGGTGTTGCCACAACACTGTAAGTCCTCACAGTCAGTCTTGGTGGGCGCTGGAACACCCTGCTGTGAAATATTAGATCAAGAATTGTAATTACACGCCCCTGTTGAACAGGGGCAGAAAAATTGGGCCTTAGCCACTGGTGCTGGTGCCACAACACTGCAACCCCTCACAGATACTCTAGTTGGAGTGCAGGAATGAGCCCGCTGCAAAGCATTGCATCAAAAATTGTAATTACACGCCCCTGTTAAACAGGGGCCTTAGGCACTGCTGGCGGTGCCACAACACTGCAACCCCTCGCAGATACTGTAATTGGAGCGCAGCAAAGAGCCATATGCAAAGAATTGCATCAAAAATTATTATTATACGTCCCTGTTAAACAGGGGCATACAAATTGGGCCTTACGCACTGCTGGCGGTGCCCAGAACCAACAATGTTCTTACTAGCCATCAGCAAGATCATTGAGGAGGAAAAGGATAGTCACTCAGCATAACAGAACAGTCACTCAGCATCAGCATAGGCAGTCTCCAAGGGATCTGACATTTCCCAAAAATTATTCAGTAACATCAGCATCAGGTTCTTGGTAGCTGGTGTTGATCCAAGCCTGATTCATTTTGATGAAGGTCAGTCGATCAACGGAGTCGGTGGAGAGGCGCACCCTGTGATCGGTCGCAAAGCCTCCAGCAGCACTGAATGTGCGTTCTAAAAGAACGCTGGATGTAGGACAAGCCAGTAGCTCAATTGCGTACTGTGCAAGCTCTGGCCAGTGATCCATCCTCAAGACCCAGTAAGCCAGAGGATTTTCAGTGGTGAAGGTGTCCAAGTCTGATCTTGCCCCTAGGTATTCCCGCACCATGTAAACCAGACGCTGGGGATGGTTGCTGGAACTGGTCATACCTTGGGGCTGCGGACTAAAAAATTGTCTGAACGCATCGGTCAGACGGCCACCTTCTCCACCGCTCCTTCCTCCTTCCTCAGCAACACATTGTCCAGCACCAGGATTTGGTAACCCCCCCAGGTTCTGGGAACGCGTTGCACAGACCTTTCTGCAAGGCCTCCCGAAGATGTTTCATCTTGTGCTCCCTCTGCGACGGCAAGATAAGGTCCGCAACCTTACTCTTGTAACATGGATCAAGGAGAGTTGCCAGCCAGTAATGATCCCTCTCCTTGATACCACGAATACGAGGATCCTTCCGCAGGCTTTGCAGGATCAGGGAGGCCATGCAGCGTAGGTTTGCTGAGGCTTTCGTGGCACAGTCCTCTGGGTCACTGAGGACGACAGGATTCGCAGCCACCTCATCCCAGCCATGTGAAAGTCCATGGGTTCCTTGGGACTGTAAGTGATCCCTTAAAGACTGCTGCTGCTGATGCTGATGCTGAGTGCTAGGCTCCACCTCCATGCTGCTGATACAATCCTCCTCCTCCTCGTCCTCTTCCTGTGTGCTAGGCGGGCAAGCAGGACCACTGTCTTCCTCTTCCTCCCTCAGTTCTGCCTCAAGGGCCCTGTCCATTATTCCACGTAGCGTGTGCTCCAACATGTGAATAAGAGGGACCGTCTCACTGATGCATGCACTGTCACTGCTCACCATCCTCGTTACCTCCTCAAATGGTGACAGGACAGTGCATGCATCCCTGATCAAGGCCCACTGGCGTGGGGAAAAAACCCAAGCTCCCCTGACCCAGTTCATATTGGCACAGGTACTCATTGATGGCCCTCTGCTGCGTGTGCAGACGCTGCAGCATGGCCAATGTAGAGTTCCATCTGGTGGGCATGTCACAGATTAGGCGGTTCTTGGGCAGGTTGTATTCCCTTTGGAGGTCTGTCAGCCGAGCAGTGGCATTATATGACCTTCGGAAATGCACACAGACTTTCCTGGCCTGCTTCAGGACATCCTGTAAGTCCGGGTACCTGCCCAAGAACATCTGGACCACCAAATTAAGGACATGAACAAAACAGGGCACATGGGTCAGTTGTCCCTGTGGCAGGGCGGAGAGGAGGTAGGTGCCATTTCGCTAACCACCATTCCTGGCTTAAGCTGGAGTGGCGTCAACCACCTCTGAGCCTGCCCCTGCAGAGCTGGCAGAACCTTTGCCCCAGTGTGGCTCCTGTCTCCCAAGCACACCAGCTCTAGCACCGCATGGCATCTCTTTGCCTGCATTCCTGTGTAGCCCTTCGTACACCTACGGAGCACGGCTGGTTCCGAGGACACATCAGCACAGAAAGAGGCCACAGAGGAAGAAGAGGAGGGGGTGGAGGACAGAGGTGTGTCACAACCAGTAGTAGCATTTTGGAGGCGTGGTGGCGGAAAAACCTCCAACACTACTGTACCTTGTCCTGCATCCTTCCCAGCTGCCAGCAGAGTCACCCAATGTGCAGTGAAAGATAGGTAATGTCCCTGTCCATGCCTGTTGGACCATGAGTCAGCGGTAAGATGCACCTTACCACTGACCGCCCTGTCCAGCGAGGCATGGACATTGCCTTCCACATGCCGGTAGAGAGCCGGAATCGCCTTCCATGAGAAAAAGTGGTGTTTGGGAACTTGCCACTGAGGTACCGCACATTCCACAAACTCACGGAAGGGGGCAGAATCTACCAACTGAAAAGGCAGCAGTTGAAGTGCTAGCAATTTAGCCAAGCTAGCATTCAACCGCTGGGCATGTGGATGGCTGGGAGAATACTTCTTTCGGCGCTGCAGCAGCTGGGGCAGGGAAATTTGTCTGGTACAATCTGACTTCGGTGTACCGATAGTAGATTGCCCGCATGTACTACTAGGTTGTGACACACCTAATTCTACACCTTCAGTCCTATCAGTATAGGCTTCAGAAAGGACGGAGTGTATAGTGGGGTTGGCGATCCCAGCTGATGAGGGGCAAAGGGAGGTTCGCTTTGTTCTTTGGTGTGGGTCTTTGAGGTACGCTTGCCAACGAACTGCATGGCAGGTCGACATATGTCTGGTCAAGCATGTGGTGCCCAAGCGGGTGATGTTTTGGCCACGTGAGATACGCTTGAGACATATGCTGCAAATAGCAACGGTGCGATCTGATGCACATGTCTCAAAAAAGGCCCACACCAAAGAACTTTTGCAGTAAGGCTGAGACACAGCAGCGCCCTGCACAGGCGTAACTCTGTGATGTAATGCAGTTGGTATGCTGCCCTTAAGCTGGCCCCTGGAGGGCATCCTGCCTTTTTGGAGATGTGCCTGTGCCTCTTCCTCCTCCCCCTCCTCTCTCCTATCAGGCACCCACATAGAGTCAGTGACCTCATCATCCCCTCCCTCCTCATCACTGTAGAAAACCTGGCAGTATGCTGCAGCTGGGGGAACATGACTGCCAAATTGCTGTCCTTCTTGGGCACCCCCTCTCTCTGGGCTCACATTACTGCCTTCCTCTATCTGTGTTCCATCATCGGAGCCTTCAAAACGCTGTGCATCTTCATGCAGCATGTACCCAACACTGTGTTCAAACAGTAGGGGACTCCTCCGTAAGACATGGTGGGACTAGGGAAGGAGTAAGTGATGCCATTGAGCAGAGGGAAGAGGACGCCTTGGTAGCTGCTTTGCCAGACAAAGTACCCTGAGCCTGGGTGAGAGAGGATGAGGACGAGGATGAGGACGGCTTGGTCATCCACTCTACCAATTTTTCTGCATGTTGAGGCTCAACACGGCCAGCTCCCGAAAAGAAGGACGAGCGTGTGCAACGGTCACGTGCTGAAGAGGATGCACCAAGTCCACCACCAGCACTGTTGCCTCTAGATGCAGAGCCTGCTTGCCCTCGTGCCTCTCTTTGTTGTCCTTCCAGACATTATAATGGCCTGCAGAGGACAAAGTCAGTACACACACCTCGTAGCTTTAGGTGAAAACTGCAGAGGACACGTGCAGTACACACCAAGTACGTTTAGGTGCAAAGTAATGAGTACACTAGCACTATGCACAAGTGGGTTTAGGTGCAAAGTAATGAGTACACAGGCTTTTTTTGGCGTAAAGTTACCCCTGCTATATGAGGCGTAGCCAATGTTAAATATGGACGTCGTTCCCGCGTCAAGTTTTGAAAATTTTACGTCGTTTGCGTAAGTCATTCGCGAATAGGGCTGTACGTAAGATACGCTCACGTCTAAAGCAATGACGACCTGCGGCGTAATTTCGAGCATGCGCACTGGGACTTTTTCAAGAACGGCGCATGCGCCGTTCGTAAAAAACGTCAAATACGCGGGGTCACAGTTAATATGCATAAAACATACGTTACGCCGCCGTAACTAAGGGCGCAAGTTGTTTCTGCATGCGGAACTTGCGCCCTAAGTTACGGCGGCGTACCGTATCTGCGATACGTTACGCCCGCCCATAGATAGACAATTCTATCTGAATCTGGGCCTGAAAATTTAACTGACTAGCCTGCCTGCTCTATCTAGCTAGAAAAGAAGACAGACAATCTCTCTCTCTCTCTCTCTGTCTCTCTCTCTCTCTCTCTCTCTCTGTCTCTCTCTGTCTCTCTCTCTCTCTCTCTCTCTCTCTCTCTCTCTGTCTCTCTCTCTCTGTCTCTCTCTGTCTCTCTCTCTCTCTCTCTGTCTCTCTCTGTCTCTCTCTCTCTCTCTCTCTCTCTGTCTCTCTCTCTCTCTCTCTCTGTCTCTCTCTGTCTCTCTCTGTCTCTCTCTCTCTCTCTCTCTCTGTCTCTCTCTCTCTGTCTCTCTCTCTCTCTCTCTCTCTCTCTCTCTCTGTCTGAACTGGAACAAGCCCGGAACACACTACACGAGGCCGCCCTGCAGGCTGCCTTTTATAGCGTGGGGCGTGTGCCAAAGCCCTGAGCCATAATTGGCCAAAGCCACCCTGGCTTTGGCCAATTACGGCTCTCTTTACTGACGGCGCTGTGATTGGCCAAGCATGCGGGACATACAGCATGCTTGGCCAATCATCAGCGCGCAATGCTGCAGTGAATTATGGGCCGTGGCGCGTCACTCAAATTTGGCGCGAACGACCCGTTTTGTTTGTATTTCGACGAACGATCGAACATACGTTCGACTAAAACACGAAGCTCATCCCATTTGGCAGCTAGGCTGTCTGAGGCCTATCCAGAAGCAGGAGAGCAGCGTAGGGTTGGGACTGCTGGCTTGCAGTCCAACAAGAAATAGCGGTTCAGCCGGACCGGGAACCAGCTGTGGTTGGAGGTAGAAGGGGAAAGCTGTCGCCATTAAGGGACCATCCAGCTTGTTACCGGAGGCCAATTCAATTCAGTTCCGTTCAAAGACATGGATGGGCGAGATTGGGGTGGAGGAACTTGACTGACCTGCACAGAGTCCTGACCTCAACCCCATAGAACACCTTTGGGATGAATTAGAGTGGAGACTGTGAGCCAGGCCTTCTAACATCAGTGCCTGACCTCACAAATGCTCTTCTGGAAGAATGGTCAAACATTCCCATAGACACACTCCTAAACCTTGTGGACGGCCTTCCCAGAAGAGGTGAAGGTGTTATAGCTGCAAAGGGCGGAGCCAACTCAAAGTTCATGTGTGTAAAGGCCGGCGTCCCAATACTTTTGGTAATATATAGCCAGATTCAGGTAGATGGGCGCATTTTTGTGCCGGCGTAACTCAACGTATATGCGCTACACCGGCATAAGTCAGAGAGGTTAGTACACGATTCACAAAGCATTTGCTCTCCATGTTGCGCCCGCGCAACGTAAATGTGAAGGCGTAAGCCGGCGTAAGTGTAAGTGGGTGTGACCTTTTGCAAATGATAGCCTGAGCGTGAAGCAGTGGATTACGCCCGGCGTATCTTCAACGGAGCATGCGCAGTGATGTCGACGTATGATCGCTTCCTTGTGCGCATGCTCACAACTACCCAGGCCGAACTTCCTGTTTTACGCCGGCCTACCGGCTTATGCCGAGCGCATAAATACGCCCAGACATGCGCCCGTCCGACGCAAAATTGCATCCTGCTTTTCCCCCCCTGAGCAAGGTACTTTTGCTGTTCTTTATTTCTTGGCTCTTTTGCTGTACTATGGCTGCTCCAGTCAGCAAGAGGAAGAGGAATTTTACTCCCCAGGAGAGGGCAGTCGTGATTGCTGCCATGGAGAGATATGAGACCTTCCTCTATGGTGCCCAGAGTCGGGATACCAGCCGCGCCAGGAGGCAGGAGATCCTGGAGACGATCAAGACTCAAGTTAGTGCCCTTGGCAATGCCACCCGCAGCGCCAAGGACATTAACAAGAAAATGAACGACATGAGGCTCGAGGACAGGTAAGTGTTTTATATTCCCTATCCCGGAGTAGCATGTGAGGGGGTGGAAGGGAACATGTGACAAGTGTGTGGGTCCCCCAACATGTCACTGCTTTATGTCATCCACAGATGTGCAGGAGGGAGCGGGCCCATCTGCTGCCAGTGGCCGTCCCACCACATCGTCCCAGGAGCAGCCTCAGCAAGACGCCCTAGATCCAGCGGGGGAGGGGAGTGTCCACACCTTTCCTCTCGAGGAGGTGGTGGAGGAGTCGGTGGACCTTGGGCAGATAGGCCTGATTATAGAGGAGTCCAGTGTCCTGCCTGGGCCCTCTCGCAACTCCCCCCCATCAGGGGAAGCCCCTCTGTGTCTGCCACCAGCAGGGGAACCCCCTCAAGGGGCTCACCCTACACCTGCTCGATAGCGTCTTCTGCCCCAATAAAGGCGACACAGAAGACGAGGGGTGTACCTATCAGTGTCCAGGAGCAAATAGCCCTGGACCAGGGCCAGCAGACCCGGCATATGGGGGATATAGCCGGGCACCTACAGCAGATGGCACATAACACTGGCCAAATCTATGACGCAGTGCTGGATGGCAATGCCAATAGTGCTGCAGTGGTCACCTGTGTGGGGGAGCTGCAGGCCACCACTGTGAACCTGGTGGCCGAGGTTGAAAGGCTTACTGAGGCCGTAAACGCCAACACGGCTGCCATCCAGGAGGAGGGGAGGCAGCGCAACCAGTGGCATAACCTCACTCGCCAGCTGGAGATGCAGGCCCAGACAGATATCTTTCTGAGCCGGATTGCCGTGGCCTTGGAGGGCAGGCAGCCATCACCTGACAGGAGTGGCACACCCGGGGATGAGCCACCTCCAGATGTCCCCCCCACCCCAGGCTCCCCCCAGGCAGCTGAGGAGCCAGAAAGCTGCCACCAGGCACAGCCCCGTCAGGCAAAATAAGTGCCTTTATTTTTTTTTACTATTATTTCTATGCTCAGGTTGTAACGGATTATGGACTATTCTGCCTGGACATTGATAATAATTGCAGGATCTTGAGAGACTACAAGATGTTGGTTAATTGTGACCCCAACCAGTCAATATTCTATGACTCAGTCTAGTGACATGCTAATTGCGTCAGGGCCTGGGAGGCAGTCCATTGTCCTTGTATAAAGGTGTTGTAATGGACAGGTGTTAATCCCAGGTCTGCTCTCAGAACTATAATTATGCATGCTAAAAACTGTTTATGTGTGATAACACTGTCTCTGTATGCGGAGACGAAACGTCTGCCTAGGAGACGGAGTGGGTGAAGGTTTTGTTGTTATTAATTAAAGAATGTTTAGTAATTAGCCTTAGTGTGTGATGAGGGGGGAGTGTCATTTGTTTCTGTACAGTTATAACCAGATATAAGGAGGAAAAATTTGGAAAATAAAGTCAGTCTACTTGACCCTTCAAACGTAGCACGTCTCGTTTCTTGGAAGGGCGTTCGATGGGATATACCGGCGGTACCTGCATATCGCAGCTTGCCAGGGAAAAGGACGTCTCCAGCGGCTGAGACCCTCACACCAGTGGGTAGCCGTTACATTGGTTGGCAGCGGTGGGATGGTCCTTTTATCCAAAGAGCAAGTGCTGAATGGAGTCGCAGTACGCCAGGCTGAAAAGATCCACACTAAAAGATCTATTGGAGAGTCGTGGTAGGAGCGCCAGCAACAGACGGAGGGAGCTGATAGCTGACCTGCTGGAGCTGGACGAAATGGATGGATCTATGGAAGGAACGGAGCCCCTTGCACCTGTCAGCGAGGAAGATGTAATTACTGGGATTGTACAGCGGAGATTATCCTTGTATCCAGAAACGTCCGTGGAACTAATCAACCAGCTGTTCCGGGAAGCAAGGGAGGAGATACAAACGAAGAGGGGACAAGAACTGGAACTGGTAAGAGCGAGACAGCCCATTACACCTGCAGTTCCTACCCCCCCACCTGCTACTACAGGAAAGAAAATACCGTTCACTGCATTTAAAGCTTTTGTAGAAAGTGAGGAGGAAATCGATGGATATTTGGCGGACTTTGAGAGGCATTGCTCACTACACCAGGTACCACCAGACCAATGGGTCACTATTTTGTCGGGGAAATTGTCGGGCAAAGCCAATGAAGCCTTTCGGGCTCTTGCTCCAGAGGATATTTTACAATACCAGCAAGTTAAAAAGGCGCTGCTAACCCGATACGCCGTAACTCCAGAAGCCTACCGCCGGCGCTTCCGGGAGTCCAAGAAGATGGCTGTGGACTCCCACATGGAATGGGCCAACCAGTTACAAAGGGTGGCATCCCTTTGGGTCCAAGGGTGCAAGGCCAACACCGGGGAGGAAGTATTGCAGCTGTTCCTAATGGAACATTTCTTCCAAGACCTGGCCGCAGACATACAAGACTGGGTACTAGATCGCCGTCCCGCTAACTTAAACGAGGCGGCTCGGCTAGCAGATGAGTACGCGGAGACAAGGAAAGTAAGCCAGGGTACTATGCGGCTGGCTCAGAAGGTAGAACCGCGTACTCCAACCGTCACCCCACGCCCAGAGTTTTGGGCTCCAGTCCCACCACGTCCTCAGGGGCCTAGCAACTACCCCCGGGATTCGCCTAGGGTGACGTGCCATCACTGCAGCGACACTGGACATATTGCTCGTTATTGCCCTTTGAGAGCTACAAATAACAATTGGAGACGCACAACACCCAACACAGAGGTCACTCCATCACGTCCCTCTGCGGCCCACTGCCTGGAGACCGAGGGGGGCCCTGAGGAATGTCTGGGAATTTGGTATGAGGCAGACTCAATACAAGCGGCCTCTCCGGATAACCGTCAGCATCACCGTCAGGAGGTACGGGTGAATGGACAAGTAGCACAAGGCCTAAGAGACACTGGGACTACAATCACGTTGATTCAAAAACATCTGGTAAAGCCAGAGAACGTGTCCACTCGCACAGTTGCCGTCCGGGTCGCAGGGGGTGCTGTATTTCGCGTACCCACCACCCGGGTGCACTTAGACTGGGGAGCCGGGTCATGAAAGACCACAGTTGGTATCATGGACAACCTACCTGCCGAGGTGGTGCTGGGCAACGACATTGGCCCTCTGACTTCGGCTTATTTACCTACACCTGCTGCTGCTTGTGCCGTGACCACCCGCGTTGCTGGAATCAACCCACTTGCTGCTGAGAACCGGGTAAGACTACTTTCCCCGACATGTAATGTAGATCCGGCACAATATCACAGTCTAAAATGGGAATGTGACAAGTTGGCCAGTGAGAAATCAGAGATGCAACGACACTATGTCACGTATTATGAGATGTCCCGTGGCTTGAACATTGAAATGCACAAACAGGCGGAAATTGTCAAAAGATTAAATGGGATTTGCATCCAGGTGGTGCCGTATCTGTCCCAAGAGCATCAGCAACAGGTTTTGGGAGCCATTGAGAGAGCAAAGCAAGTGACTGTTCCAGAATTGAATTCTATTATTCACCGTCACCATCAGCTACCGACCTGGTAAGCCAATGGGAAGGCCGACGGACTGTCCAGGCAAACGGAACTTTTACCCTAACAGCAGACCGGACATCCCCAAGTTGATCCGAAAAGGATCAATCCGGGTCTGCCGGAGTGTTCCACAAAGGGGGAGTAGTGTAACGGATTATGGACTATTCTGCCTGGACATTGATAATAATTGCAGGATCTTGAGAGACTACAAGATGTTGGTTAATTGTGACCCCAACCAGTCAATATTCTATGACTCAGTCTAGTGACATGCTAATTGCGTCAGGGCCTGGGAGGCAGTCCATTGTCCTTGTATAAAGGTGTTGTAATGGACAGGTGTTAATCCCAGGTCTGCTCTCAGAACTATAATTATGCATGCTAAAAACTGTTTATGTGTGATAACACTGTCTCTGTATGCGGAGACGAAACGTCTGCCTAGGAGACGGAGTGGGTGAAGGTTTTGTTGTTATTAATTAAAGAATGTTTAGTAATTAGCCTTAGTGTGTGATGAGGGGGGGAGTGTCATTTGTTTCTGTACAGTTGTAACCAGATATAAGGAGGAAAAATGTGGCAAATAAAGTCAGTCTACTTGACCCTTCAAACGTAGCACGTCTCGTTTCTTGGAAGGGCGTTCGATGGGATATACCGGCGGTACCTGCATATCGCAGCTTGCCAGGGAAAAGGACGTCTCCAGCGGCTGAGACCCTCACACCAGTGGGTAGCCGTTACACAGGTCATGAGTTTATTTTTTGTTTTTTTTTAAAGCACACGGTGAGGAGTTCTGCCTACAGTGTGACTGGTGTGTGAATGGGGGGGGGGGGGGTGACACTCCTGCCAGTAAGGAGTGTCACCCTCGGTCGTTGGGGAGAAGTTATCCCCACGACCCGTGTGAATGTGGTATGAATGGACAGTAACATAATTGGGGCCTTGGCGCGGCATTGCTGCTCCCAAGTCCTGCATGGTGGACTTCGGGCTAAACCAATGTGATGAGGATGTGGGGTGTGTGCTAGGGACCACAGTGGTGTGCATGCGTGCATTGTCCGTGTGCCATGATGAATGTGTGTGTTTACCGTGCAAAGATACGTTCCATGAGGCAACTTCTGACTGCTCTTCCCTCAGCAGACGGGCTAGCCTCGGTTAGGGGGGGATTGTGTGGTTTGGGGGTCAGGTCATCACGTAGGTCAATCTCCAGGCCCTCTCTCATGGCGTAGTTGTGCAGCACACAACATGCACCGATGATCTGGCACATAAAGTTTGGGGAGTACAACAGGGTACCCCCGGACTTATCCAGGCATCGGAAACGGGACTTCAGGAGGCCAAATGTGCGTTCCACCACTGCACGGGTACGTGTGTGTGCAGCATTGTATCTTCTCTCTCCTGGGGTTTGGGGGTTCCGGAATGGAGTCATGAGATGGGGTCCAAGTGCATATGCCGCGTCACCTGGAAGGGAAAAGACAGGAGGATGTTAGTCATGCATGTGCCCCTCGTGATGTCTGCATCATGGGGGGGGACAGTCATACCTGACACCCATGTCACTCACCAACCAGCCAGCTGTCCCCATACACGTTCTCTTCAAATTCTGTTGGGATGGGGCTCTGGCGGAATATGAAGCTGTCATGGCTGGCCCCGGGGTGTTTGGCATGGACGTGCCATATGAGGCATTGGGCATCCACGATCACCTGGACATTGATGGAATGCCAATGCTTCCGATTGCGGTATATGTGCTCTGTCTCACGGGGGGGCCATAGTGCCACATGTGTGCAATCAATGGCCCCCACGGTGCGTGGGAATCCGGCAATTCTGTAGAAATCCTCCACTGGCGAGGAAATGCAGTGTAGCCAGGACCTTGACCAGTGGCTGCACTGCATGTGAGCGGTGTGTCTGGCTGGTGATGTCATCATGCAGGGGTGTGGCTTATTCCAGGATGGCATCAGGGCTGAATCTGAAAATGCGATACACCTCCGAATCCCCCATGCCAAAAACGTCAATGCGCGTGCGGAATATCCTCTCCCGTGCCCTCCTACGAGTCGGTGGACGCAGTAGTGCTAGGACCACGCCTGCCCCTGGCATGTTGGCACACAGATGTGTTGTCCTGCAAGTGTGGTTGCTCAGCTCGTCCGTAACGCTGCTGTAGCTGCTCTCCAGCTGACCTGTGCCTGTCTGGTGCAAAGATAATCCAGCTTTTTGATGGAATAAGTTTAGGCCTGACGTACGACTTATGCGCACCGGGCGTAGCCTGCGTCGGGCGCACTTACATGCGTGAATCGGCGTATCTCCCTCATTTGCACATTTGAATAGGAAATCAATGTGAGCGCAAGACGCGTTGAGCGTAAATATGCGCCCACGATACGCCGGCGTAGGAAAGTTACGTCGGTCGGAGGAAGCCTATTTTCAGGCATATTTCGCTCTGTGGTACGGAACATAAATACGCCGGCGCATATTTACACTTACGCCGCGTATCTGTAGATACGCCGGCGTAAGTCTTTCTGAATCTGGCTAATAGTCTATATACTGTGTACACTTACCTTGTAGGCCACTGACAGAGGAACTGGGCTCTCTATTCAATCTGATCAATCAGGTGGCTCTGATATGAGATTGTACAATCAGATTGTATCCTGTGTGGTCAGCATTCGATTGCATAGAAATAACACCAGGAATGGTTAATGTTAAATATTTGATGTAAAAGGGAATGAATGTTGTTCTGGGGGATGGCCCCTGAATCCCGATAAAATCACTAACCTTGGTGAGATACAAAATACAATACAAGGGTTTGGCTCACATTTCAGAACCAATTTCTCTGCAAATAGTAAAAGTTTTCCCAGAAAGCCTCTGAAAGGTTTGTGTCTCCCGCCTGGGAAATAAGAAAATAACAGATGTTCTGCTTTCATCACAAACTCACATTCAGTTACCGGCTTCACCCATCCATTGTATTCCAGGATTTCTTTACCTCGTTCCATACCGCTCCGTACCTCCCCGGACCTCCCCGTAGCGATCCGTACCGCTCCGTACCACTCCGGACCTCCCCGTACCGCTCCGTACCGCTCCGTACATCGCCGTACCGATCCGTACCACTCCGTACCTCCCTGGACCTCCCCGTACCACTCCGTACCTCTCCGGACCGATCCGCACTGATCCGTACCACTCCGTACTGCTCTGTACAGATCCGTACCGCTCCGTACCTTCCCGGACAGATCCGTACTGATCCGTACCACTCCATACCAATCCGTACCGCTCCGTACCGCTTCCTTACCGCTCCGTACCGCTTACCGATTCATATTTCAGAAGAATGGAAACCTTCGGCCTCCCAATGGCATTGTCCCGGATTTACACAACACCTGCTCATGACAAATGTTAGAAATGTCATTAAACCCTCCAAGAGTCCCAACAGATGAATGCTTTGTATTTTGTAGACAGTCTATGTGACATCCCCAGGATTATTCCAACTCTTTAATAAAGTGCAACCAACATACCCCAATATGGATGGCCTGACCAGAACATGGAGACCCATATCCCCTGAGCTGGATGCCCTGACCATAGCCTGGCAACCAACATACCCCAATATGGATGGCCTGACCAGAACATGGAGACCCATATCTCATGAGCTGGATGCCCTGACCATAGCCTGGCAATCAACATACCCCAATATGGATGGCCTGACCAGAACATGGAGACCCATATCCCCTGAGCTGGATGCCCTGACCATAGCACGGCAACCAACATACCCCAATATGGATGGCCTGACCAGAACATGGAGACCGATATCCCATGAGATGGATGCCCTGACCATAGCCTGGCAACCAACAAACCCCAATATGGATGGCCTGACCAGAACATGGAGACCGATATCCCATGAGATGGATGCCCTGACCATAGCCTGGCAACCAACATACCCCAATATGGTTGGCCTGACCAGAACATGGAGACCCATATCCCCCGAGCTGTATGGCCTGACCAGAACATGGTGACTCATATCCCCCGAGATGTATGGCCTGACCAGAACATGGTGACTCATATCCCCCGAGCTGTATGGCCTGACCAGAACACGGCGACTCATATCCCCCGAGCTGGAGGACCTGACCAGAACATGGTGACTCATATCCCCCGAGCTGGAGGACATGACCAGAACATGGCGACTCATATCCCCCGAGCTGTATGGCCTGACCAGAACATGGCGACTCCTATCCCCCGAGCTGTATGGCCCGACCAGAACATGGCGACTCATATCCCCCCGAGATGTATGGCCTGACCAGAACAGGGCGACTCATATCCCCCGAGCTGTATGGCCTGACCAGAACATGGCGACTCATATCCCCCGAGCTGTATGGCCCGACCAGAACATGGCGACTCATATCCCCCGAGCTGTATAGCCTGATCAGGGAATGGTGAATCATATCCCCCGAGCTGTATGGCCTAACCAGGGAATGGCGACTCATATCCCCCGAGCTGAAGGACCTGACTAGAACATGGCGACTCATCACCCCCGAGCTGTATGGCCTCACAAGGGAATAGCGACTCAAATCCCCCGAGCTGTATGGCCTGACCAGAACATGGTGACTCATATCCCCCGAGCTGTATGGCCTGACCAGGGAATGACGACTTATATCCCCTGAGCTGGAGGACCTCACCAGAACATGGCGACTCATATCCCCCAAGCTGTATGGCCTGACCAGAACATGGCGACTCATATCCCCCGAGCTGTATGGCCTGACCAGGGAATGACGACTCATATCCCCTGAGCTGGAGGACCTCACCAGAACATGGCGACTCATATCCCCCGAGCTGTATGGCCTGACCAGAACATGGCGACTCATATCCCCCGAGCTGTATGGCCTGACCAGGGAATGGGAACCCTTATCCTCTGCTCTCCTATAGGCTACTTTGGGGTTGGTGTTACCATAGGCGGGAGCCTACTATAAGGCTAATAGCTCATTTGGCAGGCAGTGCCAGGCTGTGGGGTGGGAGGAGGTAAAACATTTGTGACTTTTGAGGGTTGATTGGTGAATAGGATCCCAGCAAAGTGGACTTTTCACTATCGCATTGTCCTTTCTAGAAATGGCAGTACACTCGTCTATGATAGTTTGTAGCGGAGTCAAGTTTGGTAAGCAATGCTCCTTCCTGATATTGACTAGTGCGGCATCCCCAGGGTAGTTGCACGCGATGTATTTGGAATTAATTGGCACGTTACATGTTTTGCAGTGAAAGGTGCGAGGTACGAGGTTGTTGTCTCTCATCCAGAGCGATCTCTAGTGATGCTCAGATTTTCCATGAGCTTCTCCCAGCCTCCTCTGAGCGTGAAGCTCCATGTTCCTGACATATCTTTCATCTTCTCCTCATATTCCAGGATGACGCTATGACTTGCCTCCGCTCGCCCATGAAATCAGATCTCTGCACCGCATATACAGCAATTGTCCTCAAACGTGTCTTCTGACTGTTCTGCTGGGATAGAAGGCAGCATGGAAAATATCCGAGATCCCGGCTCCCTACATGAAAAATCTCAGGTAACCCGTGAAATGCTAAACTGCAGGAAAAAGGTTGTAAAATGAGCAATAAAGTGAACCTGCATTTTGTCTTTGTTACGCCTCGGGCAGAGGTGGCTCTAGGCTTTGTGACGCCTCGGGCAGAGGTGGCTCTAGGCTTTGTGACGCCTCGGGCAGAGGTGGCTCTAGGCTTTGTGAGGCCTCGGGCAGAGGTGGCTCTAGGCTTTGTTACGCCTCGGGCAGAGGTGGCTCTAGGCTTTGTTACGCCTCGGGCAGAGGTGGCTCTAGGCTTTGTTACGCCTCGGGCAGAGGTGGCTCTAGACTTTGTGAGGCCTTAGGGTTGTGGCCCCGGACATCCATAACATGCTGCTGTAGGGTACCTGTACCCAAGGCATGCCCCACTCTTCACCTTTCTGGGGCATGTTATGTGTGGGGCCTGGTACTCAGGATCTCCAGGAATTTTCCGGTTATCCACTCATCAGGAAAGGTGGCTTGTCACACAATCACAGAAAAACAATCCTAAATACAAAGGGTTAAATCATCCAGCTGCCAGGAGACCATATAAAGTCATAGTCAGAGGACGACGCCAATACATGGCCTGAGTCAAACTTCACCAAGCTCAAGGTAGGAGGAGCTCACGCAAGGTCAGGGGTCAGCAATAAGATCAACTCCAGTACATTATACAGAATTGCTCCCATGTGTAGTAAGGTCTTCAGTGGGTTACCAAATCATAAGCCTGGTGTTCTTTTAAAGGACTGTGGGTATATAGGTGTGTGCCACGGTACAGAACTGTTGGCTGGAAGGTGATGTAGGCGGTGGAGGTGGTGAAGGCGGTGGAGGTGGTGTAGGTGATATAGGTGGTGGAGGGGTGAAGGTGGTGGAGGCGATGTAGGTGGTGGAGGCGGTGAAGGGGATGTAGGTGGTGGAGGCGGTGGAGGTGGTGGAGGCGGTGGAGGCGGTGGAGGCGGTGAAGGCGGTGGAGGTGGTGGAGGCGGTGTAGGTGGTGAAGGCGGTGAAGGCAGTGGAAGCGGTGGAGGGGTGAAGGTGGTGGAGGCGGTGGAGGCAGGGAAGGCGGTGGAGGCAGGGAAGGCGGTGGAGGTGATGTAGGCGGTGTAGGTGGTGGAGGTGATACATGACCCCCACTTGTGTGACCCCCACCCCCACATGTGTGACCCCCACCCCCACTTGTGTGACCCCCACCCCCACTTGTGTGACCCCCACCCCCACATGTGTGACCCCCACCCCACTTGTGTGACCCCACCCCCAATTGTGTGACCCCCACCCCCACTTGTGTGACCCCCACCCCCACTTGTGTGACCCCCACCCCCACATGTGTGACCCCCACCCCACTTGTGTGACCCCACCCCCAATTGTGTGACCCCCACCCCCACTTGTGTGACCCCCACTTGTGTGACCCCCACCCCCACATGTGTGACCCCCACTTGTGTGACCCCCACATGTGTGACCCCCACTTGTGTGACCCCCACCTACATGAAAAACATGGAGCCTCTATTTTGGAAAACATTTCATCTTTCATGTGGGACTTTTTACTAAGATTCGTAACTTTCTATTAATGGGGAAATGTTTTTTTTTACCCAAAAACATTTATAAGGCTGAAATGACCAGAGAGGTGCAGATTTAAAATGTTTTATTGGAAAAATGAGGTTGCACAGAACTTAAATATTCAGATTTTACACCCGATATACAGGGCCTTGAAAAAGTATTCATACCCCTTGAAATTCCCCACATTTTGTTACAATTAAAAACATAAATGTATTTTATTGGGATTTTATGTGAGAGACACAAAGTGTCACACAATTGTGAAGTGTTAGGAAAATGATACAAATAAATCTGTGAAAAGTGTGGGGGAGGGGCATTTGTATGGCGCCCCCCGGAGTCAATACTTTGTAGAACCCCCTTTCTCTACAAGTCTTTTTGGGGGGTCTCTACCAGCTTTGCACATCTAGAGAGGGACATTTCTCCTCCATTCTTCTTCTCTGTAAAATATCTCTGTCTCTGTCAGATTGGATGGAGAGCGTCTGTGATCAGCAATTTTCAAGTCTTGCCACAGATTCTCAATGGGATTTAGGTCTGGACTGTGACTGGGCCATTCTAACACATGAATAGGCTTTGATCTAATCCATTCCATTGTAGCTCTGGCTGTACTTTAGGGTCGTTGTCCTGCTGGAAGGTGAACCTCCCCCCCGGTCTCAAGTCTTTTGCAGACTCTAACAGGTTTTCTTCTAAGACTGTCCTGTATTTGTCTCCATCCTTCTTCCCTGTCCCTGCTGAAGAAAAGCATCCCCACCACATGATGCTGCCACCACCATGTTTCACGGTGGGGATGGTGTGTTCAGGGGGATGGGCAGTGTTAGTTTTCCCCACACATAGCGTTTTGCTAGTTGAATTTTGGTGTCTTGTGACCAGAGCACCTTCTTCCACATGTCTGCTGTGTCCCCTCCCCCACATGTTTGCTGTGTCCCCTCCCCCACATGTTTGCTGTGTCCCCTCCTCCACATGTTTGCTGTGTCCCCTCCCCCACATGTTTGCTGTGTCCCCTCCCCCACATGGCTTCTCACAAACTACAAACAGGACTTCTTATGTCTTTCTTCCTCCAATGTCTTTCTTCTCGTCACTCTTCCATAAAGGGCAGATTTGTGGAGAGACCACTAATAGTTGTCCTGTGGACAGATTCTCCCCCCTGAGCTGTGCAGCTCCTGTGCATCTCCTCCAGAGTTACCATGGGCCTCTTGGCTGCTTCTCTAATAAATGCTCTCCTTGCCCGGCCCGGTCGGCCATGTCTTGGTAGGTTTGCAGTTGTGCCATACTCTTTCCATTTTCCGATGATGGATTGAACAGAAGCTCTGTGAGATCTTCAAAGCTTGGGAGATGTTTTTATAACCTAACTCTGCTTTATACTTCTCCACAACTTTATCCCTGACCTGCCTGGTGTTTTCCTCGGCCTTCATGATGCTGTTTGTTCACTATGGTTCTCTAACAAACCTCGGAGGGCTTCACAGAACAGCTGTATTTATACTGAGATTACATGACACACAGGGGGACTCTATTTACTAATTGAAAAATTGAAAATTGAAAAAAAAAACAAGTCCATCCAGTTCAACCACAAAAAATAAAAAAAACAAAATAAAAACACAGTAAAATCCTATACACCCAACTCCATACCCACAGTTGATCCAGAGGAAGGCAAAAAACCCCAGCAGAGCATGAGATCCAATTTGCTACCGCAGGGGAAAAAATTCCTTCCTGATCCCCCGAGAGGCAATCGGATTTCCCCTGGATCAACTATACCTACAAATCTTAGTACTCAGTTATATTCTGTACATTTAGGAAAGAATCCAGACCTTTCTTATAGTAATCTACTGAGCTGGCCACATCCACCTCTGGAGGGAGTCTGTTCCACATTTTCACAGCTCTTACTGTGAAAAAACCTTTCCGTATTTGGAGGTGAAATCTCTTTTCCTCTAGACGTAAAGAGCGCCCCCTTGTCCTCAGTGTTGACCGTAAAGTGAATAACTCATCACCAAGTTCACTGTATGGACCTCTTATATATTTGTACATGTTGATCATATCCCCCCTTATTCTCCTCTTCTCAGGAGAGAATAAATTCAGTCCCTCTAATCTTTCCTCATAGCTGAGCTCCTCCATGCCTCTTATCAGTTTGGTTGCCCTTCTCTGCACTTTCTCCAGTTCCCCGGTATCCTTTCTGAGAACTGGAGCCCAAAACTGAACTTCATATTCCAGATGAGGTCTTACTAATGATTTGTACAGGGGGGGGCAAAATGATATCTCTGTCTCTGGAGTCCATACCTCTCTATACAAGAAAGGACTTTCCTCGCTTTGGAGACCGCAGCTTGGCATTGCATGTTATTATTGAGCTTATGATCTACCAAAACCCCCAGATCCTTCTCCACTACAGATCCTCCCAGATCCTTCTCCACTACGGATCCCCCCAGATCCTTCTCCACTACAAATCCCCCCCAGATCCTTCTCCACTACGGATCCCCCCAGATCCTTCTCCACTACAGATTTCCCCAGATCCTTCTCCACTACGGATCCCCCCAGATCCTTCTCCACTACGGATCCCCCCAGATCCTTCTCCACTACAGATCCTCCCAGATCCTTCTCCACTACGGATCCCCCCAGATCCTTCTCCACTACGGATCCCCCCAGATCCTTCTCCACTACGGATCCCCCAGATCCTTCTCCACTACAGATCCCCCCAGTTGTACTCCCCCTAGTATGTATGATGCATGCATATTCTTAGCCCCCAAGTACATAACTTTACATTTATCAACATTAAACCTCATCTGCCACTCAGTCGCCCAATCAGACAGAGCATTGAGGTCGGCTTGTAAATTGGAGACATCCTGTAAGGACGTTATTCCCCTGCATAGCTTGGTGTCATCTGCAAAGACAGAAATCTCAGACCCCCCCCCCCATCATCTATAAAGATATTGAAAAGTAAGGGTCCCAGCACTGAACCTTGGGGTACACCACTGATAACACTGAACCTTGGGGTACACCACTGATAACACGGAACCTTGGGGTACACCACTGATAACACTGAACCTTGGGGTACACCACTGATAACACTGAACCCTGGGGTACACCGCTGATAACACTGACCCTTGGGGTACACCACTGATAACACGGAACCTTGGGGTACACCACTGATAACACGGAACCTTGGGGTACACCACTGATAACACTGAACCTTGGGGTACACCACTGATAACACTGAACCCTGGGGTACACCGCTGATAACACTGACCCTTGGGGTACACCACTGATAACACTGAACCTTGGGGTACACCACTGATAACACTGAACCTTGGGGTACACCACTGATAACACTGAACCTTGGGGTACACCACTGATAACACTGAACCTTGGGGTACACCACTGATAACACGGAACCTTGGGGTACACCACTGATAACACTGAACCTTGGGGTACACCACTGATAACACTGAACCCTGGGGTACACCACTGATCACACTGAACCTTGGGGTACACCGCTGATAACACTGACCCTTGGGGTACACCACTGATAACACTGAACCTTGGGGTACACCACTGATAACACTAAACCTTGGGGTACACCGCTGATAACACTGAACCTTGGGGTACACCACTGATAACACTGAACCTTGGGGTACACCACTGATAACACTGAACCTTGGGGTACACCACTGATAACACTGAACCTTGGGGTACACCACTGATAACACGGAACCTTGGGGTACACCGCTGATAACACTGGACCTTGGGGTACTCCACTGATAACCTTGGACCATTCAGAGTAAGAATCATTAACCACGACTCTCTGAATTCTGTCTTTCAGCCAGTTTTCTATCCATTTACAAACTGCTATATCCAATCCTGTAGACCTTACCTTACACATGAGCCGTATACCACGTCCACAGCCACGCCTCTATCCAAGTATACCACGCCCACAGCCACGCCTCTGTCCAAGTATACCACGTCCACCGCCACCCCTCTGTCCAAGTATACCACGCCCACCGCCACCCCTCTGTCCAAGTATACCACGCCCACAGCCACGCCTCTGTCCAAGTATACCACGCCCACAGCCACGCCTCTGTCCAAATATACCACGCCCACAGCCACGCCTCTGTCCAAGTATACCACGTCCACCGCCACCCCTCTGTCCAAGTATACCACGTCCACAGCCACTCCTCTGTCCAAGTATACCACGTCCACAGCCATTCCTCTGTCCAAATATACCACGCCCACAGCCACCCCTCTGTCCAAGTATACCACATCCACAGCCATTCCTCTGTCCAAGTATACCACATCCACAGCCACGCCTCTGTCCAGGGTTTTACTTACCTCTTCATGAAAGGAAATCAGGTTTGTCTGACAACTTCTGTCTTTCATGAATCCATGTTGTCTGCTGCTTAAATAGTTTTTTTCCAGCAAGAACTCATCCATGTGGTCTTTTATTAAACGTTCCAGTATCTTCCCAACTATAGAAGTTAGACTAACAGGTCTATAGTTACTTGGTAAAGACTTTGTTCCCTTTTTAAATATGGGCACCACATTGGCCCTGCGCCAATCCAGTGGTACTATTCCTGTCTTTAATGAGTCCCTAAATATTAGATACAGTGGCTTTGAAATGACAGAGCTCAACTCACCTAGGATCCGTGGATGGATGCCATCAGGTCCAGGTGCTTTATCCACCTTTATTCTGTCTAAATATTTCTGGACCATATCACTTTTGAGCCATTGTGGATTTGAGGCTGTGTCACTCCCACCCCCATTTTGGACATGAGCCCCTCCCCCATGCTCCATTGTATACACAGAGCTGAAGAAAACATTTAATAAATTTGCCTTCTCTTTGTCCCCAGTCACCCACTCTAGATTATTTTGTAAGGGGCCTACATGCTCAGACTTCACCTTTTTACTATTAATATATTTAAAGAATTTTTTGGGGTTTGTCCTACTATCTTTTGCAATCTGTCGTTCGTTTTGAATTTTTGCATCCTTGATTTCCTTTTTACATATTCCGTTATATTCTTTGTAACATTTAAATGACACTAGTGTTCCTTCATTTTTATATTTTTTAAAAGCTACTTTCTTATTGTTTATAGCTTTTTTAACTTTGACCGTGAGCCACATAGGTTTTATTTTTAGCCTTTTAAACTTATTGCCCATGGGAACATACTTTGCAGTGAGGTTCCACACAGTCTTTTTGAAGAATTCCCATTTCTGTTCTGTGTTCATCTGTGCCAATAGTCCCTCCCAGTCCAAGTCCTGGAGAGCAGCCCTCATCCTTGGAAAATTTGCTCTCTTAAAATGTAGTGTTTTAATATTTCCTGTATGTATTTCTTGCTTATAGTTAACATTGTTGAGACTTGGAGGGAGTTTTCTCGCTGGGCATGCTGGGCGAGGGTATTTATGGGACAGACGCCATTGAGTCTGGGTCTTCTTCTTCCAGTGTGGCACCCACCTTTAGGGTGGCCACATCACGGTGCCCGGCGTTATGGCCCACCTGGCCGGGGCGTGCATGCCACGCGGTGTTCCTGGTTCCGGGACCATGTTGGTCCAAAACATTTGAGCAGCGGCGTGGGCCCAGTGATCGACTGGGTTCCCATTCTTGAGGATCCCAAGTGGTAGAGCTGTTCGGTAGGGAGGCCATCTGAGGAGAGCCATTGAGAGATTGGCGGTCCAAGAGGATTACGACAAACCCCCGGGGATCAAGGTAGCCGGACACTGAGGGATTGATCACCTGTCAGTCGGTACCTGGGCGACTATTTGAAGGAGATACAGGCGTAATTCTTTCAAGGAGGATTGTCTCCGTAATTGCAATCAGTGAGGACCTGTGGCAGAGGTGTCTCCCTGAGTCCATTCAAGGAGGGTCTGTGGCAGAGACTTTTCCCTAAAAAAAGTTTAGAGTGATACTCTGGCTGCCAGGTTAGTGAGAGAGGCCTGTCCGGGTCAGTGAGAGAGGCCTGTCCGGGTACACCAAACCCACTCAGGCTGGAGTGGTGCAGAAAGTGTTACATATGGGAGCAGGACTGTTCCCTATACTACGCCTGAATTCACTGTTCTCCTTCTTCTTACTGCACGTGGGGGCTCGTCCGGGGGCAGTGCTACACGTAGAGGCTCGTCCGGGGGCAGTGCTACACATGGGGGCTCGTCCGGGGGTAGTGCTACACATGGGGGCTCGTCCGGGGGCAGTGCTACACGTGGGGGCTCGTCCGGGGGTAGTGCTACACGTGGGGGCTCGTCCGGGGGTAGTGCTACACGTGGGGGCTCGTCCAGGGGCAGTGCTACACGCGGGGGCTCGTCCCGGGGTAGTGCTACATGTGGGGGCTCGTCTGGGGGTAGTGCTACACGTGGGGGCTCGTCTGGGGGTAGTGCTACACGTGGGGGCCTGTCCCGGGGTAGTGCTACACGTGGGGGCTCATCCCGGGGTAGTGCTACACGTGGGGGCTCGTCCGGGGGTAGTGCTACAATAGCTAGCAAAATTATGATTGTCAATCACAGGCAGAGGTCTGATCAGAAATGATGGGTGATGAGATAATTCATTAATCATATAAATATAAAATACTATAATACATAATAAATGAAGAACATATTTTGTAAAAACACAAAAGGCTTATCAGTATCTAAAGTTAAAAAAAGTTACCTGGAAATGAGGGAAGGGGCAGAGCTCACCTTCTTCATAAAGACCATGACAGAAAGCTCTACGGGAGCTGTGCTAAGCTTTGATGAAGCTGGTCGGTGAAAAACGTTGGAATCAGAAGAGAGGAATTCATTAGGGATAAGAAGGGTGAATAACATAGGAATGCCCAAGCTTTCCAACGGAGGGGCACCAAACCAAAGGATAAGAGTTCAAATAAATGTATTCAATTACACTAAAAAACATCCGACCTTCGGAAATGCACACAGACTTTTCTGGCCTGCTTCAGGACATCCTGTAAGCCCGGGTACCTGCCCAAGAACCGCTGCACCACCAAATTCAGAACATGAGCAAAACAGGGCACATGGGTCAGTTGTCCCTGTCGCAGGGCAGAGAGGAGGTTGGTGCCATTGTCACTAACCACCATTCCTGGCTTAAGCTGGCGTGGCGTCAACCACCTCTGAGCCTGCCCCTGCAGAGCTGACAGAACCTTTGCCCCAGTGTGGCTCCTGTCTCCCAAGCACACCAGCTCTAGCACCGCATGGCATCTCTTTGCCTGCATTCCTGCGTAGCCCCTCGTACCCCTACGGAGCACGGCTGGTTCAGAGGAAACATCAGCACAGGAAGAGGCCACAGAGGAAGAAGAGGAGGGGGTGGAGGACAGAGGTGTGTCACAACCGGTAGGAGTGTTTTGGAGGCGTGGTGGCGGAACAACCTCCAACACTACTGTACCTTGCCCTGTGTCCTTCCCAGCTGCCAGCAGAGTCACCCAATGCGCCATGAAAGAGAGGTAACGTCCCTGTCCATGCCTGCTGGACCATGAGTCAGCGGTAAGATGCACCTTACCACTGACCGCCCTGTCCAGCGAGGCATGGACATTGCCTTCCACATGGCGGTAGAGAGCCGGAATCGCCTTCCGTGAGAAAAAGTGGCGTTTGGGTACTTGCCACTGAGGTACTGCACATTCCACAAACTCACGGAAGGGGGCAGAATCTACCAACTGAAAAGGCAGCCGTTGAAGTGCTAGCAATTTCGCTAAGCTAGCATTCAACCGCTGGGCATGTGGATGGCTGGGAGAGAACTTCTTTCGGCGCTGCAGCAGCTGGGGCAGGGAAATTTGTCTGCTACAATCTGACATCGGTGTACCGATAGTAGATTGCCCGCATTTACTACTAGGTTGTGACACACCTAATTCTACACCTTCAGTCCTATCAGTGCAGGCTTCAGAGAGGACTGAGGGTATAGTGGGGTTGGAGATCCCAGCTGATGAGGAGCAAGGGGAGGTCCGCTTTGTTCTTTGGTGTGGGTCTTTCAGGTACGTTTGCCAACGAACTGCACAGGCGTAGCTCTGCGATGTAATGCAGTTGGTGTGCTGCCCTTAAGCTGGCCCCTGGAGGGCATCTTCCTCCTCCTCCTCCTCTTCCTCCTCCTCTCTCCTATCAGGCACCCACGTAGAGTCAGTGACCTCATCATCCCCTCCCTCCTCATCACTGTAGAAAAACCTGGCAGTATGCTGCAGCTGGGGGAACATGACTGCCAGATTGCTGTCCCTCTCGGGCACCCCCTCTCTCTGGGCTCACATTACTGCCTTCCTCTATCTGTATTCCATCATCGGAGCCTTCAAAACGCTGCACATCTTCATGCAGCATGTACCCAACACTGTGTTCAAACAGTTCGGGGGACTCCTCAGGAGTAGGGATGAGCTTCGAGTTCGAGTCGAACTCATGTTCCACTCGAACATTGCCTGTTCGGCGAACAACGAACAATTAGGGGTGTTCGCGGCAAATTCGAAAAGCCGCGGAACACCCTGTTAAAGTCTATGGGAGAAATCTAAAGTGTTAATTTTAAAGGCTAATATGCAATTTATTGTCCAAAAAAGTGGGGACCCAGGTCCTGTCTCAGGAAACATGTATCAATGCAAAAAAAAGTTTTAAAAACGGACGTTTTTTTAGGAGCAGTGAATTTCATAATGCTGAAAGTGAAACAATAAAAGTGTAATATTACTTTAAATTTCGTACCTATGGGGGGGTGTAAAGTCAGCATGTGAAATAGCGCATTTTTCCCGCACTTAGAACTGTCCCTGCACAAAGTGTCATTTCTGAAAGGAAAAAAGGCATTTAAAACGGGACTTGCGGCTCTAATGAATTGTCGGCTCTGGCAATTCGGAGATGATTCATTCATAAAAAATAAAAATAAAAAAGCGGGGGGTCCCCCCAAATTCCATTAACAGGCCCTTCAGGTCTGATATGGATATTAAGGGGAACGCCGCCGTAAATTAAAAAAAAAATGACGTGAGGTTCCCCAAATATCCATACCAGACCCTTATCCGAGCACGTTAACCTGGCCGGCCGCAGAAAAGAGGGCGGGACAGAGTACGGCCCCCCCTCTCCTGAACCGCACCAGGCCACATGCCCTCAACATGGGGAGGATGTCCCCATGTTGATGAGGACAAGGGCCTCATCCCCACAACGCTTGCCCGGTGGTTGTGGGGGTGTCTGCGGGCGGGGGGCTTATCAGAATCTGGAAGACCCCTTTAACAAAGGGGACCCCCAGATCCTGGCCCCCCTATGTGAATTGGTAATGGGGTACACTGTATCTCTACCATTTCACAAAGGAAGTGTAAATAGTTAAAAAAAAACACACAGACACCGTAGAAAAAAATCCTTTATTAATAAAATAAAAATAAAAAATCCAGCGATGCGGCTCCCTGCTCCAACGTTGCCTTCTATCCAGCGACAGATGATCTCTCCAGCGGCGGGTGATCAGCGGTCCGGTCCAGCGATGAGAAGATCCATCCGTCCAGAGCGCAGCAGGCGAGCTCCACTCTCCGCTGGACACAGCCCAGCAGAATGATGCGCTGGAGCTGTGACATTACTTATATAGGGGAAGCGGCCACCCATCACGTGACCCCGCCCCCTCTGACGCACCCTCGTACGTCACTGTGAAAGACCGGACCGCTGATCACCCGTCGCTGGAGAGATCATCCGTCGCTGGATAGAAGGCAACGTTGGAGCAGGGAGCCGCATCACTGGATTTTTTATTTTTATTTTATTAATAAAGGATTTTTTTCTACGGTGTCTGTGTTTTTTTTTAACTATTTACACTTCCTTCTTGAAATGGTAGAGATACAGTGTACCCCATTACCAATTCACATGGGGGGCCAGGATCTGGGGGTCCCCTTTGTTAAAGGAGTCTTCCAGATTCTGATAAGCACCCCGCCCGCAGACCCCCACAACCACCGGGCAAGGGTTGTGGGGATGAGGCCCTTGTCCCCATCAACATGGGGACATCCTCCCCATGTTGAGGACATGTGGCCTGGTGCGGTTCAGGAGAGGGGGGGCCGTACTCTGTCCCCCCCTCTTTTCTGCGGCCGGCCAGGTTAATGTGCTCGGATAAGGGGTCTGGTGTGGATTTTTGGGGGAACTCCACGCCATTTTTTTTTTATTTGGGGTGAAGTTCCCCTTAATATCCATTCCAGACCTGAAGGGTCTGGTATGGATATTTGGGGGAACCCCACGTAATTTTTTTTTAAATTAACGGCGGGGTTCCCCTTAATATCCATATCAGACCTGAAGGGCCTGTTAATGGAATTTGGGGGGACCCCCACTTTTTTTTTTTTTAATGAATGAATCATCTCTGAATTGCCAGAGCCGACAATTCATTAGAGCCGCAAAGCTGGTTTTAAGTGACTTTTTTCCTTTCAGAAATTACATTTTGTGCAGGGACAGTTCTATGTACGGGAAACATGCGCTATTTCACATGCAGACTTTACACCCCCCCTAGGAACGAAATTTAAAGGAATATTTCACTTTTATTGTTTCACTTTCAGCATTATTAAATTCACTGCTCCTGAGCCGGGTCCCCAAACACTTTTTAGGACAATAACTTGCATATTAGCCTTTAAAATTAACACTTTAGATTTCAAATGTTCAAGTCCCATAGGCAGGGCTCAAGTCCTGCGGGAACGGAGTTCCTGCACTTTTTTCACAGCAGGAACGCAGTTCCCTTTGCAGGACTAGAGCAGCCGCGCTGCCCGAGCCAATCCTTCACTAAGCGGCCAGGAGACATTGCGGAGGTCTGCCACGAGTTATCGCGGGAATTAGAAAGAACTTGCTTCTTTCTAAATCCCGCGATAACTCGTGACAGACCTCCGCAATGTCTCCTGGGAACAATGACAAAAGCTCCCAGGAGACATCGAGGAGGTGACGGAATACCCGCACACTACCTGATGAATCCATATACAGGAAGCGCCCAGTAACATAAAGGATTACTAAGGTACAGCAGTGGATCGAAAAAAAAAACATGCGGTTTAGTAATTATGCATATGAGCGTATCATTTTTTTTTGTTGGTGGGGGAGGGGATCTTGGGTGGGAGTTCCCACACTTTTTTCCCCAGGACTTGACCCCTGCCCATAGACTTTAACAGGGTTCTAAAGTTCACACGAACATTTGGTGTGTTCGCAAGTTCTGATGCGAACCGAACAGGGGGGTGTTCGGCTCATCCTTACTCAGGAGGACATGGTGGGACTAGGGAAGTGATGCCATTGAGCAGAGAGAAGAGGACGCCTTGGCAGCTAATTTGCCAGACAAAGTAAGCTCAGCCTGGGTGAGAGAGGATGAGGACGAGGATGAGGACGGCTTGGTCATCCACTCTACCAATTTGTCTGCATGTTGAGGCTCAACACGGCCAGCTCCCGAAAAGAAGGACGAGCGTGTGCAATGGCCACGTGCTGAAGGGGATGCACCACGTCCACCACCAGCACTGTTGCCTCTAGATGCAGAGCCTGCTTGCCCTCGTGACTCTCTGCCTCTCTGTGTTGTCCTTCCAGACATTATAATGGCCTGCAGAGGACACGTGCAGTACACACCAAGTAGCTTCATGTGCAAACTAATAAGCACACTTGCAGTATACACCAAGTAGGTGTAAGTGCAAACTATACAGCACAAGTGCAGTAAACACCAAGGGGCAGATTCACGTACAGCTGCGCAAAATTGTGCGGACGTAACGTATCTGATTTACGTTACAACCTTCGCAACTTACACGGGCAAGTGCTGTATTCTCAAAGCACTTGCTCCGTAAGTTGCGGCGGCGTAGCGGAAATCACCCGGCGGAATTCAAATTCGGCGGGTAGGGGGCGTGTATCATTTAAATCAAGCGCGTCCCTGCTCCGAACGAACTGCGCATGCGCCGTCCATAAAATATCCCAGTGTGCATTGCTCCAAATGACGTCGCAAGGACGTCATTGGTTTAGACGTGAACGTAAATGACGTCCAGCCCCATTCACGGACGACTTACGCAAACGACGTAACTTTTTAAAATTTCAACGCGGGAACGACGGCCATACTTAACATTGGCTGCGCCTCATATAGCAGGGGCAACTTTACGCCGGGAAAAGCCTAACGTAAACGTCGTAACTTTACTGCGTCGGCCGAGCGTACGTTCAGGAATTCGCGTATTTAGCTAATTTGCATACTCGACGCGGAATTCGACGGTAGCGCCACCTACAGGTAAAAAAAATGCAGTTTAGATCCGACGGCATAAGAGACTTACGTCTGTCGGATCTAATGGATATCTATGCGTAACTGATTCTAAGAATCAGACGCATAGATACGACGGGTAAGATTAAGACTTACGACGCCCAGATTGGGCCCAAGTACGTTTAGGTGCAAACTATACAGCACACGGGCAATACAACACGTTAGAACACTGCATCAAGCACAATCAACTGCCTGACAAATAGGAATAGCTGATCTAGCTAAACTATACAGTGTATAAATATATGTACAACTCCTGGGTCGTATATATATCCTCTACACACTGTAAATTTAACTAAACTGACTAGCCTTCATGCTCTATCTATCTATAAAAAAAAGACACTGTCTCTCTCTCTATAGGACTGATCTGTTCTCTCTAACACCGCCGCAACACACTACACGAGGCCGCCTTGCTGCCTTTTATAGTGTGGGGCGTGTGCTAAAGCCCTGAGCCATAATTGGCCAAAGCCACCCTGGCTTTGGCCAATTATGGCTCTCCATTTTTTGCGCGCTGTGATTGGCCAAGCATGCGGGTCATAGTGCATGCTTGGCCAATCATCAGCGCGCAATGCCGCAGTGAATTATGGGCCGTGACATGTCACTCGAATTTGGCGCGAACGACCCGTTTTGTTCGAATTTCGACGAACAAATGAACAGGCAATGTTTGAGTCGAACATGGTTTCGAGTCGAATGCGAAGCTCATCCCTACTCTTCAGACCTCTGACTGACCTTCCCAGACCAGCTACCAGACAACCCCCTGCAACTCCACACAACCCTGACCCAATCAGCTGATATTCTTCTAAATAACCGAAAACCCCACCCAGACCCAAGCCCCTTTAACCCCTGTCATGCCAGCCATTTCCTTGGGCCTCCATTTACCTTTTCTGGTTATTGAACATTGATGTAGAAATATGAAGGTGTGTGTAAATCTACGTAGTCACTCTTATGTACGTAAAATTTACAGAGCTAGGTTAGAAACCCCAGGAAAATATTTTTCTCTATGTTAATGAAAATTTGAAGGTTGGCAGTAACATCTAAGAAGGAATCTTCTGAACAGCATGTGAAATGGGAGACGAAAAGACGAGAAAATTCTGCTGACTAGAAGGAGCAATATTCAGTCAGCAGAGATGAATATATTAGAGGGGGGATGGGGGGAGGTCAGAGCTTCCTCCAGGTAGATAAGTATCATTGCGTGGACCGCACATCATGGACGCTGCCGCCGGTCTCTTCAATTGCTCGCCGTCAGAGCATCACACAATAAATACATGAAATGATAGCGTTTGTTCGATGGACTCCACACTGTGACACAGAAACTGGAAGCAGATGTGGAGAGAAGGATCCTTCAAACCAGAACTGTTATTTTAACCTCCACAATTTCTTCAATTTCATGTAAGAAGGATTGTTTTATTTTTACAGAGCCAGACATGGAGAAAAATAACTGCAGGCTGCAGTGCTGGACAGGATTCCCTTTACGTGGAATGTCCTTGTGGTCACGGTGGCTCCCAATGGTGCCACAACTATTTGGTGGCATGGGTTTGGGGGTGGGGGGGGTAGGGGATTGGGCAAACTTCACTTTTTAAATCAAGTAAATATTCGGGAATTTTACATTAGGATGTGTAGACAAAGATCCGCTGTACTGGTCTGACCGGCGGGTGCTCATACTTACCACAGCGACTTACCGTAGAAGACTTTATCGGGGCTCGTTACGAGAGATTGACGCTACGACCGCAGGTAAACCAGGTGGTGAGTTCTTGTCACTTCCACTTGAAACTCCTGAGGTCGACTTTTCGCTTCATTGAAGAATCGCATAAGATCTCCATGGTCAATGCCATTATCGGAAGTCGATTAGATTATTGTAATACTTTGTACCTGGGTTTACCTAATAACATCATGCACAAATTACAGCTTATTCAGAATCCCGCTGCGAGGCTACTCACGCGTGTTGGTCGTCGTGACCACATCACGCCATCACTGAGAGCCCTGCATTGGCTACCCGTGAAGGAACGGGTTCTGTTTAAGACTGGATGCATGGTGCACAGGGCTACCCATGGCAAGGGGCCAGTGTACCTGCAGGAAAAATTCACCAAGTATGTGCCCAACCGTACCTTAAGGTCGGCTAATTTGGAAACTTTGGTGATTCCTAAATTTCCTAAGAAAAAATGCGGAGGGAGGACGAGTGCGGTCCAGGGAGCACAGTTTTGGAACTCCCTGCCTCTAAAATTAAGGCTTGAGAATGATCTTTTTAAGTTCAGGAAGCTTTTAAAAACTGAGCTTTTCAGTCTAGCCTATGGAATTACATAGGTTTTTATAGTTCTTTGATCTGCTACTATTTTAAATTTGATCTGTTCCGCTGCCTGTGTGTGTTTTTTTGGTTGTTGCTGTATTGTTGTTCTCGGCACATCGAGGCCTACGGGTAACTGACTGCGTTTTGTACTTTTTTGTACTTTTAAGAAATAAATAATAAATAAATAAATAATGAGGGGCATACACCATCTTTTTAAAACTAGTCCTAAACCCTAATTCAATTCCACCCTAATTTACCCCCCTCCCTCCCACCTGTCCTATAATGTAGTCTTATAGGCAATGCCAACTGCAGGGGCCAACACACAGAAGCTGCATGGGATTCATGGTGTAACAGTCACCACTGTTTACGGTATTCCATTCCATCGCCCCACGACAGCTTATCTGACAATCCAGCCGACAGGACCCATTTAATTTCCCAGTAAGACGAGACACACGCTCTGTTTCTGGTTCCAAAGTGAATGAATCTTTAATGGTTAGCTCTCAGTCTTTTATACAGTTACAAACATGCTTCAGTAAGCACAGGGACAATGAAACTCCACCCACACATCACACAATGGGGGGCTAACAAGTCTCCAATACACATCCCTCAGACTTTTCGGCACCGATCTGACATAATTAACATGACCTAATTACTACACCTGAGAAGTCAGACGTTATGACTCTCACCTGCTATACATATTATCATCAATAGTATTTTGACACCATACAGTGTCATTAGCATCCACAATGAAAGGTCTTTCAGAAGCCAGACTCAGTTAACACCTCAAAGTTAGACATCTGACCTTTACAGACTTAATTAGTAGAATAGACACAAAACAGTATTAGCATCACACAATGGAAGGTCTTAGGAGCCCGACTCAATTAACACCTCAACAGTCTATTGACCTGTTCATAATGAACAACTTGTAATATTCCAAGATATCCTGCAATACATGAATTATCATTAATGTCCCATCTCATGTAATCCGAGATATCAGTTCTCAGTCATCCTATGCCCAAAAGAGACATAGGATGACCCTAGACCCAAGAGTCATTGGTAAAGCTGGCACAGGAGTACCCCACATCCTTCAAAAGTCTGAGTGTCACGGGCCATTCCGTTACACATTCTACACAGTCATGCTACACTGTATCCGAACAAAATTATCATTTTATTCTCACAAATAGAGATTTCTTTTGGTGGTATTTAATTGCCACTGGGTTTTTTATTTTTTGCGCTATAAGCAGCGAAAAAAATAAAAACATTTTTTCATTTATATTGTGAAATTTTGCAAATAAGTAATTTTTCTTCATAAATTGGTGCCAAAATGTATACTGCTACATATCTTTGGTAAAGAAAAACACAAATTAGTGGATATTATTTGGTCTTTGTGAAAGTTATAGAGTCTACAAATCACTGAAAATGAATCACATCTGATCATACCTAATGTACTGAAGGACGATCTCATTACTTGAGACAATAACAAGCCAGGAAAGTACAAATACCCCCCCCCCCCCACATTACCCATTTTTGGAAAGTAGACAGTCCAAGGTATTTACTAAGAGGCATGGCAAGTTTTTTGAAGTTGTATTTTTTTCCCACAATTCTTAGGAAAATTAAGATTTTTTATTTTTTATTTTTTTTACACAAACTGGTCATATTAACAGATTATTTCTCTCACACAGCATATTCATAATTGCAATGACACCCCAAAATACATTCTGCTACTCCTCCTGAGTATGGCGATACCACATGTGTGGGACTTTTACACAGCCTGGCCACATACAGAGGCCCAACATTGAAGTAGTACTTTCAGGCGTTCTACAAGCATAAATTGCACATATCGGGCCAGAGCCACAAAGATCTGCCTATATTTAGGCAGGCGTAGCGTATCTAAGATACGCTACGCCGCCGTAACTTAGAGCGTAGTTTCCGTATCCTGAAAGAATTTGCGCCGTAAGTTACGGCGGCGTAGTGTTACTGTGTCGGCGTAAGGATAAGGATAAGATGTGGGCGTGTTTTATGGTAATTCATCTTGACCCCGCGTAAATTAAGATTTTTTTTAACGGCGCATGCGCCGTCCGTGGGGGTATCCCAGTGCGCATGCTCGAAATCACGTCGCAAATAGTCAATGCTTTTGACTTGAACGTAATTTACGCAAAGCCCTATTCGCGAATGTTTTACGCAAACGACGGAAACAGCGGAAAATTTGACGCTGTCCCTATGTCCATACTTAACATTGCGTACGCCTCATAGACCCAGGGGTAACGTTACGCCGAAAAAAGTCTAAACGATGTAAAAAAATGCGCCGGGCGGACGTACGTTTTGAGAATCGGCGTATCTAGCTAATTTGCATACTCTGCGCGGAAATCAACGGAAGCGCCACCTAGCGGCCAGCGTAAATATGCACCTAAGATCCGACGGCGTAATAAGACGTACGTCAGTCGAATCTAGCCCACATTCAGGCGTATCTTGTTTTGTGAATACAAAACAAAGATACGACGGCGCATCGTAGAACTTACGCGGCGTATCAATAGATACGCCGCCGTAAGTTCTTTGTGGATCTGGGCCATCCTTTCTCAACCACCTATTACACTTTTGAAGGCCCTGGAGCACCAGGACAATGGAATTGTCCACAAAATGACCCCATTTTGGAAAGCACACACCCCAACGTATAATCTATGAAGCATTAGGAGTCTTTTGAACGGTTCATTTTTTTCCAGAAGGTTTTGGAAAATCTGGAGAAAAAATGAAAATGCATTTTATTTACAAAAAGTTGTCCATTTATAAGATATTTCTGCTTCTACGACACCCCAAAATGCATTCCGCTACTCCTCTTGAGTATGGCGATACCAAATGTGTGGGACTTTTACACAGCCTGGCCGCCTTTAGAGGCCCAACATCCAAGTAGCACTTCCAGGCATTCTAGCAGCATTAATTGCACATAACATTCTTTGACTACCGATCACATTTTTGAAGGCCCTTCATATATCTAACACATAGCAGGTACATACCAAATAACAAAAGATTACCTGTGGTTTTAGAAGTGCAGTGGTCCACAGAGGAGAGCATCGGTCTAGGCAGCAGGCAGGGATGAGGTCAGCGACAACAAAAGCAATCATCCAGGCAGCAGGCAGGAATACTGTCCATAGTTCATACAGGCAGGAATACTGTCCATAGTTCATACAGGCAGGAATACTGTCCATAGTTCATACAGGCAGGAATACTGTCCATAGTTCATACAGGCAGGAATACTGTCCATAGTTCATACAGGCAGGAATACTGTCCATAGTTCATACAGGCAGCAATACTGTCCATAGTTCATACAGGCAGGAATACTGTCCATAGTTCATACAGGCAGGAATACTGTCCATAGTTCATACAGGCAGGAATACTGTCCATAGTTCATACAGGCAGGAATACTGTCCATAGTTCATACAGGCAGCAATACTGTCCATAGTTCATACAGGCAGCAATACTGTCCGTAGTTCATACAGGCAGGAATACTGTCCATAGTTCATACAGGCAGCAATACTGTCCATAGTTCATACAGGCAGGAATACTGTCCATAGTTCATACAGGCAGGAATACTGTCCATAGTTCATACAGGCAGGAATGCTGTCCATAGTTCATACAGGCAGGAATACTGTCCATAGTTCATACAGGCAGGAATGCTGTCCATAGTTCATACAGGCGGGAATACTGTCCATACAGGCAGGAATACTGTCCATAGTTCATACAGGCAGGAATACTGTCCATAGTTCATACAGGCAGGAATACTGTCCATAGTTCATACAGGCAGGAATACTGTCCATAGTTCATACAGGCAGGAATGCTGTCCATAGTTCATACAGGCAGGAATACTGTCCATAGTTCATACAGGCAGGAATACTGTCCATAGTTCATACAGGCAGGAATACTGTCCATAGTTCATACAGGCAGCAATACTGTCCATAGTTCATACAGGCAGGAATACTGTCCATAGTTCATACAGGCAGGAATACTGTCCATAGTTCATACAGGCAGGAATACTGTCCATAGTTCATACAGGCGGGAATACTGTCCATAGTTCATACAGGCAGCAATACTGTCCATAGTTCATACAGGCAGCAATACTGTCCATAGTTCATACAGGCAGGAATACTGTCCATAGTTCATACAGGCAGGAATACTGTCCATAGTTCATACAGGCAGCAATACTGTCCATAGTTCATACAGGCAGGAATACTGTCCATACAGGCAGGAATACTGTCCATAGTTCATACAGGCAGGAATACTGTCCATAGTTCATACAGGCAGGAATACTGTCCATAGTTCATACAGGCAGGAATACTGTCCATAGTTCATACAGGCAGGAATACTGTCCATAGTTCATACAGGCAGGAATACTGTCCATAGTTCATACAGGCAGGAATACTGTCCATAGTTCATACAGGCAGGAATGCTGTCCATAGTTCATACAGGCAGCAATACTGTCCATAGTTCATACAGGCAGCAATACTGTCCATAGTTCATACAGGCAGGAATACTGTCCATAGTTCATACAGGCAGGAATACTGTCCATAGTTCATACAGGCAGGAATACTGTCCATAGTTCATACAGGCAGGAATACTGTCCATAGTTCATACAGGCAGGAATACTGTCCATAGTCCATACAGGCAGGAATACTGTCCATAGTTCATACAGGCAGGAATACTGTCAGCACAGCCAGAGCACAGGTCCAGGTAGCAGGCAGAGGTTTTCAGGCAGAAATACTATGAGAAATAACTATAAGGCCTCGTACACACGACCGAGAAACTCGACGAGCGAAACACATGGAGTTCCTCGTCGAGGAACTGGCAAGCCAAAATCTCATCGTTCTCAAACGCGGTGACATACAACTGGAGGGGAAGTTCGATTCCACTGGCTAAACTCTTGGGGCTGCTTTTGCTAATTTCATGTGTTTGCGTGTTAAATAAAAGTTTGGTCGGAGACGATTTGCACTTTTCAGTCTGTTACGGCTTTAAAAATGTGCTATCTCCATTACAAATGCTACTTTTACTCCCGTCTCATACTTTAATCTGAGCAAGCGCGGGTTTCTTAGCATACAGACGTCCGAGTTTCTCGTTGAAAACCAGCCTGTCGAGGATCTCGACGAGCCAAATCAGACACCCGTCGAGAAAATAAAGAACTTGCTCTCTTTTTGGCTCGTCAAGGTTCTCGACAGTTTCCTCGACGAAAATGTACACACGACCGGTTTCCTCGGCAAAAAAATATCTCCCAGCAAGGTTCTTGCTGTTTTTTGCCGAGAAACTCGGTCGTGTGTACGAGGCCTAAGTCAGTAGAGGCAGCAGGCAGATATATGGTCAGCACAGCCAAAGTATTGGTCCAAGCAGCAGGAAGAAACATGGTCCATAATGTCATGGGTCATTACAGGCAGTAATATGGTCAGCACAGCCAAAGTATTGGTCCAGGAGGCAGGAAGAAACATGGTCCATAATGTCATGGGTCATTACAGGCAGTAATATGGTCAGCACAGCCAAAGTATTGATCCAAGCAGCAGGAAGAAACATGGTCCATAATGTCATGGGTCATTACAGGCAGTAATATGGTCAGCACAGCCAAAGTATTGGTCCAGGAGGCAGGAAGAAACATGGTCCATAAAGTCATGGGTCATTACAGGCAGTAATATGGTCAGCACAGCCAAAGTATTGGTCCAGGAGGCAGGAAGAAACATGGTCCATAAAGTCATGGGTCATTACAGGCAGTAATATGGTCAGCACAGCCAAAGTATTGGTCCAAGCAGCAGGAAGAAACATGGTCCATAAAGTCATGGGTCATTACAGGCAGTAATATGGTCAGCACAGCCAAAGTATTGGTCCAAGCAGCAGGAAGAAACATGGTCCATAATGTCATGGGTCATTACAGGCAGTAATATGGTCAGCACAGCCAAAGTATTGGTCCAGGAGGCAGGAAGAAACATGGTCCATAATGTCATGGGTCATTACAGGCAGTAATATGGTCAGCACAGCCAAAGTATTGATCCAAGCAGCAGGAAGAAACATGGTCCATAATGTCATGGGTCATTACAGGCAGTAATATGGTCAGCACAGCCAAAGTATTGGTCCAGGAGGCAGGAAGGACCATCAAGCTTAGGGACAGGGGGACAGGGGTAGAGGCTTCTCCCACCCAAATCGCTTTGAAGCCTCCGGGGCAACCAGACCCTGTTCTGGGAGCACAGAAAACGAAAAACTGGGTTTCTCTACTCAGAACGCTTTTCTGAAGCCCCTCACATATGTGAGACCCCTGTGTACTAAAAGTAGATGGCCAAAAGATCAGTCCAAGTGACAGGCAAAAACATGGTCGATTAACAGGCCAAGGCGGGGCATGTGGAGGTCAGAAACGTGGTTTAAGTCGGCAAGCAAAGACATCATCAGTAAACTGACCAGGGTCAGTTAATTAGGCAAATGGGGAACTGGCAGTCTGTTAATAAGGGGAACTAATATTGGATGGATGGATGATAGCTTCTTGAATCTGGGCCAGTGCTTCAAAAAGTATTGCGCCCGCGCAACCATAGGTTGCGCGGCGCAATAGCTGTTTTGCTCCCGCGTAGCGAATGCCCCTGATTCAGGAACATCGCTACGCGGACTGCAGCCTAGGATATGACAGACATAAGCCTCCTTATGCCTTCATATCTCAGGCTGCATTCTTGCGTTGGCCGCTAGGGGGCGCGGCCATTGTGATCGGCGTATAGTATGCAAATTGCATACTACCACCGATTCACAAAAGTTGCGCGGGCCCTGCGCACGCAAGGTACGGAGTTTCCGTACGGCGACATTAGCGTAAGGCTGCTCCTGCTAATAGTAGGAGCAGCCAATGCTAAAGTATAGCCGCCCTTCCCGCTCGTGAAATTTAAATTTCACGTCGTTTACGTAAGTGATTCGTGAATGGCGCTGGACGCCATTCACGTTCACTTAGAAGCAAATGACGTCCTTGCGACGTCATTTGCCGCAATGCACGTCGGGAAAGTTTCCCGACGGAGCATGCGCTGTTCGCTCGGCGCGGGAGCGCGCCTAATTTAAATGATTCCCGCCCCCGGCGGGATCATTTACATTAGGCGCCCTTACGCAGGGCTAATTAGCATAGCGCCCGCGCAATTTACGGAGCTACTGCTCCGTGAATCGCGGGCAAATCGAAATATTTGCGTGGGCGCAGAGCAAAAATCGTTGCCCTTTGCCCACGCAAATATTGCGCGGATCTACCTGAATCTGGGCCACTGTCCGATGCCCAGGCCAGTTTGGGAGGGACAATCGGCACAGTAATAGGTGGGGTCTCTTCTTTCTCCTCCTCTTCTGCATACACAGCATTCGGCGTCTTCTTCCAGATTCTGCGGAGGGGATGCTAAAGGGAAAGTATCTCTCGTGAAGTCGACTCACACTATCAGAGCGAATGCTTCCTGGGGCGGGATCTTGTTGGTAAATGAGGTGATATCTTCGATATACTTGAGGTAGGGGATTTGTGGCTTTTGAGTTGCTTTTTGGTAGCAGGCAAACAAATTTTAAAAGGGCCATGTGAAACGCAACTTTCTTGTGCCAATAACGGGACTTCTGGTTTATGAGTAGGGCTGTAGCATCTGGTCGTTTAAATCAACCCCCCCCCCCCATGTACAATTTGTAGTCGTGAAGACATTCGGGCTTTACAATAGGGCCGCGTCTTCTTTGGATCTCCACCACGGTGTCATTGTGGATGGTAGAGAGGATGTGGACATCTTTCTTGTCCCTCCACTTCAGGCCAACACCTCCTCGTTCCTCATGAATGACGTTTCTTCAGATTTCAATTTTTTGGTCAACAAATTTTGTTTTCGTTTTTTTTTTAAGGTAACACATGCCGGGGTTTGCTTGCTGTAAAGGTGACGAAAAAGGGGCAGGCTGGTATAATAATTATCGACATATAAATGGTATCCTTTTCCGAACAGGGGGTATGCCAACTCCCAGACAATTTTCCCACTGGTTCCAATATATGTGGGGCAATCACGGGGCTGGAGCTGGGAGTCTTTGCCTTCGTAGGCCCGGAATGTGAAGACGTATCCAGTGGCTCGATCGCATCATTTTACCCCATACCTGGCTCTCTTGTTTGGGATGTACTGCTTGAAGTGCAGTCGGCCAGTGAAACGTATGAGGGACTCGTCCACACAAATGTTTTGGTCTGGGATGAAAACTTCTGCAAATCGCTGGGAAAAGGCATTGATTAGGGGGCGTATCTTGTACAATTTGTCGTAGTGGGGATGATCTCGCGGAGAGCACTGTGAATTGTCACTGAAGTGGAGAAAACGCATAATCATGGCGTTTCTTGTCCTGAACACGACAGCGGAATATATAGGCATGTGTTGGATGGGGCGTGTAGACCAATATGAATGGCCTTCGTTCTTCTTTGTAAGCCCCATATTGAACATAAGGCCCAAAAACAATTTAAATTCTTCCAATGTTAGACGCCGCCACTGGAACATGCGGGCGTAGGAAGAATTGGGGTTGGCAGCAATAAATTGGGATGCATACATATTAGTTTGATCCACAATATTCTGCAGAAAATCTTGTGGGAAAAATAAACAAAAATAATGAAATTGAGAAAAATTTGTGGTGTCGGGCTGCACACCCGGCTGTGCGGTGAAATGATAGCGGATCCTGAGTTGGCAGGCAACCATAAGGGGTTTGCCAGGGCATCGGGAAGGTAGGACTGGGGCAGAATTCTTCGGGTTGGGCGTGTATTTCCATTACTTGTACTGGGCTCCTCTTCCTGGGGTATGGCGCTGCTGGTGGTGGGCAGATCTCCTGATCTTGGTACTGATCTTGGTCCTGATCGCATTCTTTTGGGAGGGACGGTTTCCTTCGGGGACTCGGACTCTAAGCCACTATCCTCCACTGGCTCGTATTCCGAATCAGAATCGGATGATGGGAGCTCCTCGCTGTTCTCATCATCCGACGTGGCAATAATGGCATATGCCTCCTCAGGTGTGTAAAGCTTTTGGGACATTATGGCAGTACTTATTGGTGGGCCTGTGTAATGGTACTGCTGGCGGTAGTGGTGGCGGCCTGTGTGGTGGTACCGATGGCGGTATGGGTGGTGGTGTTACTGATGGCGGTATGGGTGGTGGTGGTACCGATGGTGGTACAGGTGGTGGTGGTATGGGTGGTACCGATGGCGGTATGGGTGACAGTGGTACAGATGGCGGTGGTACAGGTGGTGGTACGGGTGGTGGTGGTACAGGTGGTGGTGGTACGCGTGGTGGTACCGATGGCGGTACTGATAGCCTGTGTGGTGGTACGAGGGGTTCCCACCATCCCTGTGCTGAGTTCCCGGGTCTGTACACCCGCTGTGCCCATTATGAGGGGTTCCCACCATCCCTGTGCCGAGTTCCCGGGTCTGTACCCCCGCTGTGCCCATTATGAGGGGTTCCCACCATCCCTGTGCTGAGTTCCCGGATCTGTACACCCGCTGTGCCCATTATGAGGGGTTCCCACCATCCCTGTGCCCATTATGAGGGGTTCCCACCATCCCTGTGCCGAGTTCCCGGGTCTGTACACCCGCTGTGCCCATTATGAGGGGTTCCCACCATCCCTGTGCCCATTATGAGGGGTTCCCACCATCCCTGTGCTGAGTTCCCGGGTCTGTACACCCGCTGTGCCCCATTATGAGGGGTTCCCACCATCCCTGTGCTGAGTTCCCGGGTCTGTACCCCCGCTGTGCCCATTATGAGGGGTTCCCACCATCCCTGTGCCGAGTTCCCGGGTCTGTACACCCGCTGTACCCATTATGAGGGGTTCCCACCATCCCTGTGCCCATTATGAGGGGTTCTCACCATCCCTGTGCTGAGTTCCCGGGTCTGTACACCCGCTGTGCCCCATTATGAGGGGTTCCCACCATCCCTGTGCTGAGTTCCCGGGTCTGTACCCCCGCTGTGCCCATTATGAGGGGTTCCCACCATCCCTGTGCCGAGTTCCCGGGTCTGTACACCCCCTGTGCCCATTATGAGGGGTTCCCACCATCCCTGTGCCCATTATGAGGGGTTCCCACCATCCCTGTGCTGAGTTCCCGGGTCTGTACACCCGCTGTGCCCATTATGAGGGGTTCCCACCATCCCTGTGCTGAGTTCCCGGGTCTGTACACCCGCTGTGCCCATTATGAGGGGTTAATTTTGTTTATTGAAAAAATCTTACAAACAACAACTTATATCCAATAAAACCATAATAAATAAAACATATTTACAAAACAATTGAATATGACTATACAAAACAGAAACAAACACAAGAACATAATAAACGGTGCAAACCAAATTGCGCACAACATAATCCCTACGGGAGAGCCAGACTAAAGAGCATCACCATGCATGTCACCTTTTATATAAAGTGAGTGGGAACTGCCATTAAGGTGGCTGAGGCCGTTTCCCAGCCTGGCTCCTCCCTCTCCCTGGAGAACCAGCGCGCTTCGTTGCACCCTGGCACTCTTCATCCATAGAGGATGCAGAACTGAACGAGTCCCATTCATAGTCATCCTCAGACAGTACCGTAAATTTATTCGCCAAAGGCAAAACCTCAGGACTTAAGGTAACTGTACCTCCTTTTTCCCCCTTCTTTTTGCCTCTCCTCCTTTTATCCTCCAACCACTCCATATCATCCTTGGACAACCCGGAGTCAGCAGCCTCCCCACACCCTTCACCCCCCTCCCCCCCATACTCCCTTCCCTTATCTACCCCCAGGCCAGCCTCTTCACCATCCTCCCCACTCCTCTGCACCCCACGATCCTTAACAGGAACCCTGCAGCGTCGGGGAGGGGGACTGGCACCGCACCTGATGCACCAGCACCTCTTGCTGCCTCTGCAATTTTAGAAGACACATAAGGATTGGACACATTCTCTGCAACTGACACCTTACCTACAGACTGGGAAGACACTGACACATTGGGAATTGGCACAGTCTGGGGCACCACGGACACATTGGGAATTGGCACAGTCTGGGGCACCACGGACACATTGGGAATTGGCACAGTCTGGGGCACCACAGACACATTGGGAATTGGCACAGTCTGGGGCACCACGGACACATTGGGAATTGGCACAGTCTGGGGCACCACGGACACATTGGGAATTGGCACAGTCTGGGGCACCACGGACACATTGGGAATTGGCACAGTCTGGGGCACCACGGACACATTGGGAATTGGCACAGTCTGGGGCACCACGGACACATTGGGAATTGGCACAGACTGGGGCACCACGGACACATTGGGAATTGGCACAGACTCAGATGGACTCACAGGCCCTCCAGCTGTTGAGCTCCGAGCATCCTCCATGTCCAGGCGGAAGAACTCTCTCATGAGCTCAGGCTTATTGTGCATTGCCTCAGGACACTGACTATAAGGATGTCCCACCGCATTGCACAGATTGCACCTTATGATGTTACAATCCTTAGCCAGATGTCCTATACCCTGGCACAGAGAGCACTTCATCACTGGACAGGAGGACGCAAGGTGACTCTTGTCTCCACACTTATTGCAGAGCTTTGGTTGGCCCGGATAGAAGATGGTCAGCCTGTCCCTCCCCAGGAAAGCTGAGGACGGCAGATGCTGGACGACATTATCAACGATCTTTAGTTTTAACTGAGCAGACCATCCCCCCGTCCATATTCCCCGGTCATCCAGAATCTTCTTTAGGGGGCCCAGGACGTCTCCATACCTCCTCAGCCATATACATAGATCCCCCGGTGGTATGGACTCATTGCGGACCAGAATCGTGACCACTTTAATGAGTGGCTGGCGGGAGACAAGTTTGGGCATGAGCCCCTTCCAGTCCGGCAGGCCCCTACACACGTGTTCATATTTCTCCCAAAAAATGTCCAAAGACTCCGGACGGAGAAAGGACAAATCATACTCATAGGAACCTGCCGGACTGATCAGGGCGAAGATATCTGCGGGCGTGAACCCCATCTGTAGAATCTTATCCACCACCGCCCTCCTGTGTGGGGGGATTCCACCACCGCCCTCCTATGTGGGGGGATTCCACCACCGCCCTCCTATGTGGGGGGATTCCACCGCCGCCCTCCTATGTGGGGGGATTCCACCACCGCCCTCCTATGTGGGGGGATTCCACCGCCTTCCCACCTATGTGGGGGGATTCCACCACCGCCCTCCTATGTGGGGGGATTCCACCACCGCCCTCCTATGTGGGGGGATTCCACCACCGCCCTCCTATGTGGGGGGATTCCACCACCGCCCTCCTATGTGGGGGGATTCCACCACCCTCCTATGTGGGGGGATTCCACCACCGCCCTCCTATGTGGGGGGATTCCACCGCCCTCCTATGTGGGGGGATTCCACCGCCTTCCCACCTATGTGGGGGGATTCCACCGTCCTCCTATGTGGGGGGATTCCACCGCCGCCCTCCTATGTGGGGGGATTCCACCACCGCCCTCCTATGTGGGGGGATTCCACCACCGCCCTCCTATGTGGGGGGATTCCACCACCGCCTTCCTCCTATGTGGGGGGATTCCACCACCGCCCTCCTATGTGGGGGGATTCCACCACCGCCCTCCTATGTGGGGGGATTCCACCACCGCCCTCCTGTGTGGGGGGATTCCACCGCCCTCCTATGTGGGGGGATTCCACCGCCCTCCTATGTGGGGGATTCCACCACCGCCCTCCTATGTGGGGGGATTCCACCACCGCCCTCCTATGTGGGGGGATTCCTCCACCGCCCTCCTATGTGGGGGGATTCCACCACCGCCCTCCTGTGTGGGGGGATTCCACCGCCGCCCTCCTATGTGGGGGGATTCCACCGCCGCCCTCCTATGTGGGGGGATTCCACCGCCCTCCTATGTGGGGGGATTCCACTGCCGCCCTCGTATGTGGGGGGGATTCCACCGCCGCCCTCCTATGTGGGGGGATTCCACCACCACCCTCCTATGTGGGGGGATTCCACTGCCGCCCTCGTATGTGGGGGGGATTCCACCGCCGCCCTCCTATGTGGGGGGATTCCACCACCGCCCTCCTATGTGGGGGGATTCCACCACCGCCCTCCTATGTGGGGGGATTCCACCACCGCCCTCCTATGTGGGGGGATTCCACCACCGCCCTCCTATGTGGGGAGATTCCACCACCGCCCTCCTGTGTGGGGGGATTCCACTGCCGCCCTCCTATGTGGGGGGATTCCACCGCCGCCCTCCTATGTGGGGGGATTCCACCACCGCTCTCCTATGTGGGGGGATTCCACTGCCGCCCTCCTATGTGGGGGGATTCCACCGCCGCCCTCCTATGTGGGGGGATTCCACTGCCGCCCTCGTATGTGGGGGGGATTCCACCGCCGCCCTCCTATGTGGGGGGATTCCACCACCGCCCTCCTATGTGGGGGGATTCCACCACCGCCCTCCTATGTGGGGGGATTCCACCACCGCCCTCCTATGTGGGGGGATTCCACTGCCGCCCTCCTATGTGGGGGGATTCCACTGCCGCCCTCCTATGTGGGGGGATTCCACTGCCGCCCTCCTATGTGGGGGGATTCCACCACCGCCCTCCTATGTGGGGGGATTCCACCACCGCCCTCCTATGTGGGGGGATTCCACCACCGCCCTCCTGTGTGGGGGATTCCACCACCGCCCTCCTATGTGGGGGGATTCCACCACCGCCCTCCTATGTGGGGGGATTCCACCACCGCCCTCCTATGTGGGGGGATTCCACCGCCTTCCCACCTCAGCTGCACAACATTCCTCCTTTTAAACAGGGAGGAAGACAACCCATTCCCATGCTCCTTCCCTGCTTGTTCCCCCTTCCCAGATCCTGCAGCAGCAACACCAGCATAGGATTTCCTTCCACCCCCAGTATTCACAGTCCTGTCCTTAGACACAGTCACACCTGCCGGCAAAGCGTCTGATTCAGCTGGGATTGTATTAGCAGAGGCAGGACCCACCCCCTCCCCCCGCTCTGTACACACAGCTCCAGTCCTGTCCAATGCAGACTTCTGCAGAATTGTGGCACTACTGCACCCAGCATCTCCTCCATCATTCGCAGGTACAGCCGATGTGCCTGGTCCAGGCAAAGTCTCTGTATTGTCCATGGACCTCTCTGCAGACTGGCAGTTTTTATCAGGTGTATGCTGTACATTGTCTATGGGCTGACTGCCTGCAGCACTACAACTCTCAGCAAGCTTATTGTCAATAATAAAGTTCCCACCACCATCCTGCACACACACTGTACCTGCTTGCTGGGTTGTCACCTGTGCGATTTTATGGCTGGGATCAGAGCTTCCCTCAGCTGCTGCAGACTCCATGGTGGATCTTGCTCTCTCCACAGGATTGGAAACGGCGTCCATCTTGACATCACCATCCGGGGAAACCGCACCTGGAGGGGATTCCAACTTGGTTATGAAATCCAGCATGGCAGGACCTTCACCCTCCTGAGACATTCCACATTGCTGGGGTGTGAAGGGGGCAGAGGGCTCAGCGAATGTCAGAGGTGCCTGCACCTGCATCTCCTCGCTGGCTTCCCCATCCTCCATGCATGAAGCGGCTCCTCTTCTCATGCGATTAAATCGCTCCTCATTCTTATATATTTTTTTAAATATTCCGCTCTTCTCCTTCAGAGAATACAGCAAATCCTTCTGTTTCCTGAGGCCTCGTACACACGACAGAGAAACTCGACGTGCCAAGCCCGTCGAGTTCCTCGTCGAGTTTTGGGATGAAGCCGCCGAGGAGCTCGGCGGGCCGGCTTCTCCCATAGAAGAACGAGGACAACGAGAAAATAGAGAACATGTTCTCTATTTTCTCGTCGAGTTCCTCGGCGGCTCCATCGAGCCAAAAGTTTACACACGACAGAGATTCTCGGCAGAATCCGGGTTTTGACCGAGTTTCTCGGCGAATTCTGCCGAGAAACTCTGTCGTGTGTACGAGGCCTCACAGCTTGTTCCAGGTCCTTCAGCTCAGGCCTCAGAGCCGGTCTTTTCTTACTGTATACTTTAGCACAGATCTGTTTTTTCTTTCTGAACTCGGCCATCAAAACCATCAATTTCTCCTCCTCCTTCTCAATCCGCTTCAACTTACTGACAGTCCTCTGTCTGAAGGCTGACAGGGACTCATCTTTCCTTTGGGTAGGCCCAGAATCTTCCACAGGCCTATCCAGGGGGGCCCCGCCCGGCTCTTCCCCAGGATCCAGCATCCCTCCTGGGGCAGAGAAGCCACTCTAGCCCCTGGTCTCTGGAGCACAGGAGCAAAGGAATTAGCAACCACACCCTTCACTGACAAGGAGTGGAATGGCAGTTTCCCACCATCCCTGTGCTGAGTTCCTGGGTCTGTACACCCGCTGTGCCCATTATGAGGGGTTCCCACCATCCCTGTGCTGAGTTCCCGGGTCTGTACACCCGCTGTGCCCATTATGAGGGGTTCCCACCATCCCTGTGCTGAGTTCCCGGGTCTGTACCCCCCGCTGTGCCCATTATGAGGGGTTCCCACCATCCCTGTGCTGAGTTCCCGGGTCTGTACACCCGCTGTGCCCCATTATGAGGGGTTCTCACCATCCCTGTGCTGAGTTCCCGGGTCTGTGCCCATTATGAGGGGTTCCCAGCATCCCTGTGCTGAGTTCCTGGGTCTGTACACCCGCTGTGCCCCATTATGAGGGGTTCCCACCATCCCTGTGCTGAGTTCCCGGGTCTGTACCCCCGCTGTGCCCCATTATGAGGGGTTCCCACCATCCCTGTGCTGAGTTCCCGGGTCTGTACCCCCGCTGTGCCCCATTATGAGGGGTTCCCACCATCCCTGTGCTGAGTTCCCGGGTCTGTCCACCCGCTGTGCCCATTATAAGGGGTTCCCACCATTCCTGTGCTGAGTTCCCGGGTCTGTACACCCGCTGTGCCCATTATGAGGGGTTAATTTTGTTTATTGAAAAAATCTTACAAACAACAACTTATATCCAATAAAACCATAATAAATAAAACATATTTACAAAACATTTGAATATGACTATACAAAACAGAAACAAACACAAGAACATAATAAACGGTGCAAACCAAATTGCGCACAACATAATCCCTACGGGAGAGCCAGACTAAAGAGCATCACCATGCATGTCACCTTTTATATAAAGTGAGTGGGAACTGCCATTAAGGTGGCTGAGGCTGTTTCCCAGCCTGGCTACTCCCTCTCCCTGGAGAACCAGCGCGCTTCGTTGCACCCTGGCACTCTTCATCCATAGAGGATGCAGAACTGAACGAGTCCCATTCATAGTCATCCTCAGACAGTACCGTAAATGTATTCGCCAAAGGCAAAACCTCAGGACTTAAGGTAACTGTACCTCCTTTTTTCCCCTTCTTTTTGCCTCTCCTCCTTTTATCCTCCAACCACTCCATATCATCCTTGGACAACCCGGAGTCAGCAGCCTCCCCACACCCTTCACCCCCCTCCCCCCCATACTCCCTTCCCTTATCTACCCCCAGGCCAGCCTCTTCACCATCCTCCCCACTCCTCTGCACCCCACGATCCTTAACAGGAACCCTGCAGCATCGAGGGAGGGGGACTGGCACCGCACCTGATGCACCAGCACCTCTTGCTGCCTCTGCAATTTTAGAAGACACAGAAGGATTGGACACATTCTCTGCAACTGACACCTTACCTACAGACTGGGAAGACACGGACACATTGGGAATTGGCACAGTCTGGGGCACCACGGACACATTGGGAATTGGCACAGTCTGGGGCACCACGGACACATTGGGAATTGGCACAGTCTGGGGCACCACGGACACATTGGGAATTGGCACAGACTGGGGCACCACGGACACATTGGGAATTGGCACAGTCTGGGGCACCACGGACACATTGAGAATTGGCACAGTCTGGAGCACCACTGACACATTGGGAATTGGCACAGACTGGGGCACCACGGACACATTGGGAATTGGCACAGTCTGGGGCACCACAGACACATTGGGAATTGGCACAGTCTGGGGCACCACGGACACATTGGGAATTGGCACAGTCTGGGGCACCACGGACACATTGGGAATTGGCACAGACTCAGATGGACTCACAGGCCCTCCAGCTGTTGAGCTCCGAGCATCCTCCATGTCCAGGCGGAAGAACTCCCTCATGAGCTCAGGCTTATTGTGCATTGCCTCAGGACACTGACTATAAGGATGTCCCACCGCATTGCACAGATTGCACCTTATGAGGTTACAATCCTTAGCCAGATGTCCTATACCCTGGCACAGAGAGCACTTCATCACTGGACAGGAGGACGCAAGGTGACTCTTGTCTCCACATTTATTGCAGAGCTTTGGCTGGCCCGGATAGAAGATGGTCAGCCTGTCCCTCCCCAGGAAAGCTGAGGATGGCAGATGCTGGACGACATGGTCAATGACTTTTAGTTTCAACTGAGCAGACCATCCCCCCGTCCATATTCCCCGGTCATCCAGAATCTTCTTTAGGGGGCCCAGGACGTCTCCATACCTCCTCAGCCATATACATAGATCCCCCGGTGGTATGGACTCATTGCGGACCAGAATCGTGACCACTTTAATGAGTGGCTGGCGGGAGACAAGTTTGGGCATGAGCCCCTTCCAGTCCGGCAGGCCCCTACACACGTGTTCATATTTCTCCCAAAAAATGTCCAAAGACTCCGGGCGGAGAAAGGACAAATCATACTCATAGGAACCTGCCGGACTGATCAGGGCGAAGATATCTGCGGGCGTGAACCCCATCTGTAGGATCTTATCCACCACCGCCCTCCTATGTGGGGAGATTCCACCACCGCCCTCCTATGTGGGGGGATTCCACCACCGCCCTCCTATGTGGGGGGATTCCACCGCCGCCCTCCTATGTGGGGGGATTCCACCACCGCCCTCCTATGTGGGGGGATTCCACCGTCCTTCTATGTGGGGGGATTCCACCACCGCCCTCCTATGTGGGGGGATTCCACCACCGCCCTCCTATGTGGGGAGATTCCACCACCGCCCTCCTATGTGGGGAGATTCCACCACCGCCCTCCTATGTGGGGGGATTCCACCACCGCCCTCCTATGTGGGGGGATTCCACCACCGCCCTCCTATGTGGGGGGATTCCACCGCCCTCCTATGTGGGGGGATTCCACCGCCCTCCTATGTGGGGGGATTCCACCGCCCTCCTATGTGGGGGGGATTCCACCGCCGCCCTCCTATGTGGGGGGATTCCCCCGCCGCCCTCCTATGTGGGGGGATTCCACCGCCGCCCTCCTATGTGGGGGGATTCCACCACCGCCCTCCTATGTGAGGGGATTCCACCACCGCCCTCCTATGTGGGGGGATTCCACCACCGCCCTCCTATGTGGGGGGATTCCACCACCGCCCTCCTATGTGGGGGGATTCCACCACCGCCCTCCTATGTGGGGGGATTCCACCACCGCCCTCCTATGTGGGGGGATTCCACCGTCCTCCTATGTGGGGGGATTCCACCATCGCCCTCCTATGTGGGGGGATTCCACCGCCGCCCTCCTATGTGGGGGGATTCCACCACCGCCCTCCTGTGTGGGGGGATTCCACCGCCTTCCCACCTCAGCTGCACAACATTCCTCCTTTTAAACAGGGAGGAAGACAACCCATTCCCATGCTCCTTCCCTGCTTGTTCCCCCTTCCCAGATCCTGCAGCAGCAACACCAGCATAAGATTTCCTTCCACCCCCAGTACTTGCAGTCCTGTCCTTAGACACAGTCACACCTGCCGGCAAAGCGTCTGATTCAGCTGGGATTGTATTAGCAGAGGCAGGACCCACCCCCTCCCCCCGCTCTGTACACACAGCTCCAGTCCTGTCCAATGCAGACTTCTGGGGAGTTGTGGCACTACTGCACCCAGCATCTCCTCCATCATTCGCAGGTACAGCCGCTGTGCCTGGTCCAGGCAAAGTCACTGTATTGTCCATGGACCTCTCCGCAGACTGGCAGTTATCAGGTGTACGCTGTACATTGTCTATGGGCTGACTGCCTGCAGCACTACAACTCTCAGCAAGCTTATTGTCAATAATAAAGTTCCCACCACCATCCTGCACACACACTGTACCTGCTTGCTGGGTTGTCACCTGTGCGATTTTATGGCTGGGATCAGAGCTTCCCTCAGCTGCTGCAGACTCCATGGTGGATCTTGCTCTCTCCACAGGATTGGAAACGGCGTCCATCTTGACATCACCATCCGGGGAAGCCGCATCTGGAGGGGATTCCAACTTGGTTATGAAATCCAGCATGGCAGGACCTTCACCCTCCTGAGATGTGCCACATTGCTGGGGTGTGAAGGGGGCAGAGGGCTCAGCGGATGTCAGAGGTGCCTGCACCTGCATCTCCTCGCTGGCTTCCCCATCCTCCATGCATGAAGCGGCTCCACTTCTCATGCGATTAAATCGCTCCTCATTCTTATATATTTTTTTAAATATTCCGCTCTTCTCCTTCAGAGAATACAGCAAATCCTTCTGTTTCCTCACAGCTTGTTCCAGGTCCTTCAGCTCAGGCCTCAGAGCCGGTCTTTTCTTACTGTATACTTTAGCACAGATCTGTTTTTTCTTTCTGAACTCGGCCATCAAAACCATCAATTTCTCCTCCTCCTTCTCAATCCGCTTCAACTTACTGACAGTCCTCTGTCTGAAGGCTGACAGGGACTCATCTTTCCTTTGGGTAGGCCCAGAATCTTCCACAGGCCTATCCAGGGGGGCCCCACCCGGCTCTTCCCCAGGATCCAGCATCCCTCCTGGGGGAAGAGAAGCCACTCTAGCCCCTGGTCTCTGGAGCACAGGAGCAAAGGAACCAGCAACCACACCCTTCACTGACAAGGAGTGGAATGGCAGTTTCCCACCATCCCTGTGCTGAGTTCCCGGGTCTGTACACCCGCTGTGCCCATTATGAGGGGTTCCCACCATCCCTGTGCTGAGTTCCCGGGTCTGTACCCCCCGCTGTGCCCATTATGAGGGGTTCCCACCATCCCTGTGCTGAGTTCCCGGGTCTGTACACCCGCTGTGCCCATTATGAGGGGTTCCCACCATCCCTGTACTGAGTTCCCGGGTCTGTACACCCGCTGTGCCCATTATGAGGGGTTCCCACCATCCCTGTGCCCATTATGAGGGGTTCCCACCATCCCTGTGCCCATTATGAGGGGTTCCCACTCTCCTTTGGGACTTTTATTCATTTTCTATCACAAAGAATGAATGAGGTGGTTGGGAACACCCAAATTTCCCTGGTGGGCTGGAACAGAATATAGAATTGTGTCAGAGAGATCTTGCTGTTGGCGTATCCAAGACATGTGAGACGCCAGGGGTTGACTCATGCCACTGGGCTCCACCAAATAAAAATAACCATCTAAGCTCTCTGGCAATAACAATACAAGGGGCCCCAGCTGGAGGACCATAGAAGGGGGGGCACCGGAATTCTGATGACAATTATCGATCATTGGAGGGTTCCGGGCCCACATGGGAAATGGTCGCCATCGCCATGTATAGCAAGGAAAAGACATTGGAATAAAAAGCCAATCCCGAGATTCGAGAATCCGCTCCAAAACTTTTAGCGTTTCCATCTGGAGCCGTCTTCAAATTCATCCAACTATAGAATGAATATTTAATCCCATGAATTCTAATCTCGGCAGAGACAATAAGAAAACAGAGGCCACATGCTGAAGGCGAACGCAGAATACCAAACAATAATAAATCACATGTTTCATCTCTTGGGGGAAAACTTCTATTACAAAGCAATTCCAGGAAGACGATCCGGAGCCAAGGCAAATACGCCGCGTAATAAAATGCTTTCTAGTCCCACCGTCTAAAGGCGTTGATCTAATACACCCCCTCCCCCACATAGCTTACTTCATGTTTTCAATGCCATTGGCGTGAACACGTGGAGAGATATATATATATATTTACAGACAATAGAAATGAACGCAGCTTTATATTCATCAACATGACTAGTGTAGCCCAGATGTGACCCAATACCTAGACCGTTGAAACCCCAGGATACTCCACCCCTTAATTGTCCCCCACTTAACTATATAGTAAAGAGACCACACCTTTGCTTTGGAGTAAACTGGCCACAACAGCCTATTTTATTAAAACATAATCGATATCCAAAACTCCAAAATTAAATGAAACATAAATATCCAACACATCAATCACATACAATAACCCCACTCTGTTGGTCTTTTCTGGCAGCCCCCCGGTCTCCACATTTTACACTATATAACAGTATGAACAATGCACTGCGAGCAAACATTAAACTTAGGCCTCCAGTCCGTGTAGTGCGCTCGGAGACAACCCCAGCCCGCAGTGCAAACATTACCATATTCCAACTAACCTTTCGCTGGAATACCTAAGGGGCCCATATACTGATGAGCCCCACACCCCCGTTTTCACACGTTTTCTACTGCCACCATAAAAGACCAACAGAAATAACCGCCACAGCCCGAAAGGATGACACCTCCACCTTTAAGGGCCCCCACACACCCTCAGCGCTCTCTGAATCCCTTCTTGTATCCCCATAGACCAAAGAGCGATCCCCACATCCGTCAGATGAACCCCGTCCCTCCTCAGATACATGCCCACGTTAGTCTCCAGTTCCTGATGGCGTACCACCAGCCCCCCAAGGCGTGCCACAAATTTTCCTACCACCCGATTAACCCGCGTCCTGGCTCTATTGAGCTTGGTCACGGACCGAGCCTTGCGCCATTGTGTGCGGGCAACAATGTCCGACCACACCAGCACTGTCCCCGGAAAGGCCGCTCGCAGCCGCTCCATGTCCGCTTTGATGTCCGTGATCAGAGCCCTGATTTTACGGACCCCAAAATCATTCCCCCCTGCGTGTATCACCAGCACATCAGGGGGCCTGTCTAGTCGGGCGTACCTCTCGACCTCCGGGAGCACCCTACCCCACATCATCCCCGGTATCCCCAGCCACCGCAACACCGCCTCCCTCCTGGAAATACCCAGCTGCCTGCCGTCCGGCTTCTCATCCGCCCTCCTTGCCCCCCAGCAAACATACGAATGTCCAACAATCCAGACGAGGCGTGCAGTCCCTCCATCTGAAATGAAACAAACAAGCCACACTGCTCACCAATGAAACAAAAACACCTGATAAGGCGAAACCCCCCCCCCCCCCCCCCCTGTTAGCTCACCCCCTCCCATTAACCGACCACTAACTGTGGCCGAACGTACAAACGGAACCTCCGAGACTCCCACCTCCCGATCTTCCGCACTGCCGCCTCGTTCATCCCGCACCTGGCAGCTTCGGTAGCCGCCCCGATTCGGAAAGAGTGAGACGAAAACCCGGAACCGTCCAAGCCTAGTCTTTGCAAGCACCTGCGAAAAACCGCCACAAATTGGAACTTGGACAAAAAGGACCCATCCTCGTGCTTAAGAAACGGCCCGCCCCCTTCTGGCCTGACTTCCAAAAAGGCCTTGACCGCTGCCACTGGGCACACTCTGGCCCCCGGCAAAGAAAAGAGAACCACGTCCACCCCTCTGCCCCTCTGATCGGTTTTTGATCGGCGCAGCCGAATACCCACCTTGTCTTCCGCTATCCACACATCTTCCTGCATCAGCCCCCCGGCCCTCAGGCGAGAGGGGCTAACCAATTCACTGATGCGGAACGCCCCGTAGAACGCCAGCGAAAAAGCCGCCGCGAATAGTAGGCATTCATAGCGCCCAGTACAAACCCCGTCCAGGACCTCCCTGATACCTACCAAATTGGAAAAAGAGACCGGCCTCCTGTTATCCTGCACCTTGCGCCCTTTCCTGTAGCCTTTCAAAGCCTGTTTCACCCAGAAGTCCTTAGTCCAATCCACCCCCCCCACCAGCTTGAAAAAGAACGCCAAACCCGCCAATTTTTTCTCAATGGCGGACACGGACACCCTGCGTTCCATGTTCCTGGCTACCAAGTAAATTACCTGTAAACGATCATCCGGCCCCCCGCTAGAGACCCCAGCTTCGGCACCCAACTCCAACCATTCCTTCCATACCTTGACGTATGCCGACCATGTGGCAGAGCTAACTGACTGCTTTATCCACGAGGCGGCTATTCCAGCGCCAGCTCCCAAATCCAGCCCGGGCACGGAACCCCGACAGCCTCCGCGGCCGGGGCCAGCTCTCTGAACTTGTCCCACTGAAAACGAGACAAGGAGTCAGCCAGCGTGTTCTCCACGCCCGGGATATGCACGGCATAAATGAAAATGTTCAGTTGTAAACACCTCAACACTAACTGCCGCATGAGCCGAATGACCGGTTGTGATGACGCGGACATGCGGTTCACCACCTGGACCACTCCCATGTTGTCACAATTTAGCCTCAGTTTAAGGTTGCTGCAGGCCTCCCCCCAAAGCTCAATAGCCAACACAACTGGAAAAAGTTCCAGCAGCACTAGGTTCCGGAGAAAGCCTGCCTCCACCCAAGACTGAGGCCAAGGTTCCGCGCTCCACTGCCCCTTGAAGAAAGCCCCATAGCCTGTAGACCCTGCTGCATCCGTCACCAGTTCCACGTCAAAATTACTCACCGGACCGGACTGCCACATCGACCTGCCGTTGTAGGACGTCAGGAACTCATACCATACCTTCAAGTCCTCCCGGTGATCCTTAGACAAGCGAATGAAATGAGTGGGGGCCTTTGCCCCTGCCGTAGCCGCCGACAGCCGTCGGCAAAATATTCTGCCCATGGGAATAATCCTACAGGCGAAATTTAGTTTGCCCAGCAGAGACTGCAAGGCCCTAAGCTGCACCTTACGCAAGCCCTGAAACGCCCTGACTTCTGTTTTCATGGCCTCGAGCTTATCCCTGGGAAGGCGACACTCCATTGCCTCCGAATCGATCACTATACCCAGGAAACTAATCTCCGTCGTGGGGCCTTCCGTCTTGTCGGCCGCCAATGGCACGCCAAAACGTCCCGCGATGTGCTGCAACGTTGACAGTAGAGTCGCACACACACCAGAGGAAGGCGGCCCCACGCAAAGATAGTCATCCAGATAGTGAATGATCGAGTCCAGGCCTGATACATCCCTGACCACCCATTCCAAAAAGGAACTGAAGGTCTCAAACAGCGCACAGGAGATGGAGCAGCCCATGGGTAGACACTGGTCAACATAATACTGGCCCTGCCAGCAACATCCCAACAGCCTAAAACAGTCGGGATGCACCGGCAACAACCGAAATGCGGATTCGATGTCCGCCTTGGCCATGAGAGCCCCACGTCCGTACCGCCGCACCCACCGGACCGCCGCATCAAATGACGTGTAGGACACCGTGCAGGCTTCCGGATCGATAAAGTCATTGACCGAGCCCCCTTTCGGGAATGACAGGTGGTGAATAAGACGGAATTTGTTCGGTTCCTTCTTAGGCACCACCCCCAACGGAGATACCACCAGCTCCGGCAAGGGTGGGGCCGCAAACGGCCCGCCCATCCGGCCTAGTGCCACTTCCTTGCCCAACTTTTCCCCCACCACCCCCGGATGAAGGAGAGCCGATTTCAAATTCCGCGCCACCGGCGGCACCACCGCCAGTGAACACGGTATCTTGAAACCGTCCCTGAACCCCGAGGACAATAGTTCCGCCGCCGCCCTATCCGGGTACCTATTTAGAAAAGGACGCATCCTTTCCTCCCTCACCGGAGTCGTCCCTTTTTTGAGCAGCATCACCGGCCCGCTTACCTTTTTTAAAACACTTGGCTGCGGGGTGGGATCCCCCACACCCTGAGCACTCGTGTTTGAATTTGCACGATCCTCCGAATTTGCAGGCGTTCTCATTGAACTGCCAGCAAACTCCCCACTTTTTTCCGGCCGACGGTCCTGAGGAGGTCGCACCCCCGGCCCCCCCGTGAAAAGACTGCGCCGGGGCCTTAGCCGCCGACATGAGCCGCATCCAGAGGCTGATATCCTTCTGATCCCAGCGAAGAGAGGGCCTAACCGCCCGCCGCTGACGGAACTGCTCGTCGTACCTGAGCCAAGCCGACCCCCCGTACACCCGGTGCGCCTCCCCGATGGAATCCATGTACCCGAACAACGCCGAGCAATGCTCGGGGTTTTTCTCGCCGACGACGCTAGCCATAATGGCGAACGCCTGAAGCCAGTTAACGAAAGTGCGTGGAATCAGCCTATAACGCCTCTTCTCCTCATCCTCTTTTTTAGAATCATCCGGCTTCACCCTGTCGAGGTTGAATTTCTCCAACGGCAACAGGGAGAAGATCTCCACATATTCGCTCTTGTAAATTTTTTCCTTGACCTCTTGTTTCAAATGGGCCCCCAACGGACACTCATAGCAGATATAAACCTCGCCCCTCGCCGCGTCCGCAATACGTACCAGATCGGAACGAGACACCACCTCCGGGGCCCCCCCTGCCTTTGTCTTCTCCGCTACCACCTGACCCGCTGCAGGGGCCACCGGGGGGGGCTGCAGAGACGCAACCCCCCCCCCGGCCAGAGCATCCCCCCCAGTCACGCCCGCAGCCACAGGTGCCCACGGGGCCACCTGCGGCGAAGGGCCCTGTACCACAGCCACCCGGCCCAAAAGCTCCCTGAGGCCCCCCACCAGCTCATTCAACAAGGCGTCGGACCCGGAGGCGGCAGGCGCGACGCCCGCCACCACCGGTGCAGCCATCGCCACCGGCGGCGGAGGTGCAGACACCCCCCCCCTTCCCACCCCCAACAGATCAAATAATGCGTCAGTTAAAGAAGATACCTGTAAGGTAGTGGACTTACCAGGCCTGCCGGGAGATGCTCCCGCTGCCGTAGACCGGACCTCCACCGCTGGCTCACGCTCCGGCTCATCTCCTTCCTCCTCGTCATCCGATACCTCGCCCCCCGACCTGTCCTCCCCGACTGGGATCGGTGCGGCCGACAGACCCCCAGGCGAAGGTGACCTGGAGGCCCCGGAGTCTTCCCTCCGTTCCAGCCGGCCCCTCACTGCTCCTCTGCCCCGCGTTGTTGCAGCAGGCAGACCACCCGACGCCGTCTCTGTGACCCCCCTCCGATCTCCACCGCCCGATTTTTTCTGCGCCGCGCCCCGCCCACCAGCGGAACCGCCGACCCCACGTGAAGAGGGCCCCGCGGCCGTGCCTGGTGGATCTGAGGCCTTCTGTTTGCCCTTTGCAGCCCCCGTTCCCGCCGTGGAGTTAGAAGGCGTCCCCCCCCCACCACCCGCAGACGAGGAAGCGGCACCAAAACGGCCCGTGGCCCCGCCCACCGACGGAGGTCGGCGGCGTGTGTCCTGCTCGGTCCCCTCCGCTTCGCTCCGAGTCACCCGCTTCGGCGGGGGGGCCGACCGCCCCCCCGGTGGGCTCCGCGCCCCCTTCCCAGCCCTTGTTGAAGGCCCCGGCGAATAGCGGGCCGGAGGCCGCGACCTCCGCCCGCGTGGGGTCAACTCACCGCCGCCCGAACCGCTCGCCTGCTCAGAGACCCACTCCGCTGCCCTCCTCTCCAACCAATCCGCACCCCGAGTCGCAGCTTCCGCCCGCAAACGCGCCAGCACGAGGTCCACGGCCGCCATCTTGGATTCCGGGAGCAGGAGGAAAAGCTGATTCCTCTGTGCTCTCCAAGCTGCAACTGACCTCGCTGGCCCCGCCCCGCACTTTTATATTGCCACTCCCCTGCCTCTTGTGCCCAATCCTGCTCTCCTAGCTCCCCCACTCAACTCTTAGCCAATCCTGCTCCACCTAGCACCACACCCCTCTCCCAACCAATCCTGCTCCTCACACCTCCCCCATCCACGATGCCTGAACCTGCCTGTGTCACTAGACACTCTGTCATGCCCGGCCCTCTGCTATTCTTGCTGTCTTTTTGCTCCGGGCCTCCCTTGTCAGTAAATACATATTGGGGGAGATTTACTAACACTGGAGCTCTCAGAATCTGGTGCAGCTCTTGTGGCCAATCAGCTTCTAATTTCCATTTCTTCAAGTAATGTGGTTCTTTCATCTTGTACCTACCTGTAGGTGATCCTATAATAGGGCTTACCTAGAGGTATTGCACCGTTTAGGAGATATTTACTATGATGTCATCGGCGCCTGCTCTCTGAAGGAAAGGTCCGGACTCCTGGCACCATACAGGCTGAGAATTCACATGCTCTCTGAAGGAGAGGACCGGACTCCTGGCACCATACAGGCTGAGAATTCGCATGCTCTCTGAAGGAAAGGTCCGGACTCCTGGCACCATACAGGCTGAGAATTCGCATGCTCTCTGAAGGAAAGGTCCGGACTCCTGGCACCATACAGGCTGAGAATTCGCATGCTCTCTGAAGGAAAGGTCCGGACTCCTGGCACCATACAGGCTGAGAATTCGCATGCTCTCTGAAGGAAAGGTCCGGACTCCTGGCACCATACAGGCTGAGAATTCACATGCTCTCTGAAGGAAAGGTCCGGACTCCTGGCACCATACAGGCTGAGAATTCACATGCTCTCTGAAGGAGAGGTCCGGACTCCTGGCACCATACAGGCTGAGAATTCACATGCTCTCTGAAGGAAAGGTCCGGACTCCTGGCACCATACAGGCTGAGAATTCGCATGCTCTCTGAAGGAAAGGCCCGGACTCCTGGCACCATACAGGCTGAGAATTCACATGCTCTCTGAAGGAAAGGTCCGGACTCCTGGCACCATACAGGCTGAGAATTCACATGCTCTCTGAAGGAGAGGTCCGGACTCCTGGCACCATACAGGCTGAGAATTCGCATGCTCTCTGAAGGAAAGGTCCGGACTCCTGGCACCATACAGGCTGAGAATTCACATGCTCTCTGAAGGAGAGGTCCGGACTCCTGGCACCATACAGGCTGAGAATTCGCATGCTCTCTGAAGGAAAGGTCCGGACTCCTGGCACCATACAGGCTGAGAATTCACATGCTCTCTGAAGGAAAGGTCCGGACTCCTGGCACCATACAGGCTGAGAATTCACATGCTCTCTGAAGGAAAGGTCCGGACTCCTGGCACCATACATGCTGAGAATTCACATGCTCTCTGAAGGAAAGGTCCGGACTCCTGGCACCATACAGGCTGAGAATTCACATGCTCTCTGAAGGAAAGGTCCGGACTCCTGGCACCATACAGCCTGAGAATTCACATGCTCTCTGAAGGAAAGGTCCGGACTCCTGGCACCATACAGGCTGAGAATTCGCATGCTCTCTGAAGGAAAGGTCCGGACTCCTGGCACCATACAGGCTGAGAATTCGCATGCTCTCTGAAGGAGAGGTCCGGACTCCTGGCACCATCCAGGCTGAGAATTCGCATGCTCTCTGAAGGAAAGGTCCGGACTCCTGGCACCATACAGGCTGAGAATTCACATGCTCTCTGAAGGAAAGGTCCGGACTCCTGGCACCATACAGGCTGAGAATTCACATGCTCTCTGAAGGAAAGGTCCGGACTCCTGGCACCATACAGGCTGAGAATTCACATGCTCTCTGAAGGAAAGGTCCGGACTCCTGGCACCATACAGGCTGAGAATTCACATGCTCTCTGAAGGAAAGGTCCGGACTCCTGGCACCATACAGGCTGAGAATTCACATGCTCTCTGAAGGAGAGGTCCGGACTCCTGGCACCATACAGGCTGAGAATTCACATGCTCTCTGAAGGAAAGGTCCGGACTCCTGGCACCATACAGGCTGAGAATTTGCATGCTCTCTGAAGGAAAGGTCCGGACTCCTGGCATCATACAGGCTGAGAATTCGCATGCTCTCTGAAGGAAAGGTCCGGACTCCTGGCACCATACAGGCTGAGAATTCACATGCTCTCTGAAGGAAAGGACCGGACTCCTGGCACCATACAGCCTGAGAATTCACATGCTCTCTGAAGGAAAGGTCCGGACTCCTGGCACCATACAGGCTGAGAATTCACATGCTCTCTGAAGGAAAGGTCCGGACTCCTGGCACCATACAGGCTGAGAATTCACATGCTCTCTGAAGGAAAGGTCCGGACTCCTGGCTCCATACAGGCTGAGAATTCGCATGCTCTCTGAAGGAAAGGTCCGGACTCCTGGCACCATACAGGCTGAGAATTCGCATGCTCTCTGAAGGAAAGGTCCGGACTCCTGGCACCATACAGGCTGAGAATTCGCATGCTCTCTGAAGGAAAGGTCCGGACTCCTGGCACCATACATGCTGAGAATTCGCATGCTCTCTGAAGGAAAGGACCGGACTCCTGGCACCATACATGCTGAGAATTCGCATGCTCTCTGAAGGAAAGGTCCGGACTCCTGGCACCATACAGGCTGAGAATTCACATGCTCTCTGAAGGAAAGGTCCGGACTCCTGGCACCATACATGCTGAGAATTCGCATGCTCTCTGAAGGAAAGGTCCGGACTCCTGGCACCATACAGGCTGAGAATTCGCATGCTCTCTGAAGGAAAGGTCCGGACTCCTGGCACCATACAGGCTGAGAATTCGCATGCTCTCTGAAGGAAAGGTCCGGACTCCTGGCACCATACAGGCTGAGAATTCACATGCTCTCTGAAGGAGAGGTCCGGACTCCTGGCACCATCCAGGCTGAGAATTCGCATGCTCTCTGAAGGAAAGGTCCGGACTCCTGGCACCATACAGGCTGAGAATTCGCATGCTCTCTGAAGGAAAGGTCCGGACTCCTGGCACCATACAGGCTGAGAATTCACATGCTCTCTGAAGGAAAGGTCCGGACTCCTGGCACCATACATGCTGAGAATTCGCATGCTCTCTGAAGGAGAGGTCCGGACTCCTGGCACCATACAGGCTGAGAATTCGCATGCTCTCTGAAGGAAAGGCCCGGACTCCTGGCACCATACAGGCTGATAATTCGCATGCTCTCTGAAGGAAAGGTCCGGACTCCTGGCACCATACAGGCTGAGAATTCGCATGCTCTCTGAAGGAAAGGTCCGGACTCCTGGCACCATACAGGCTGAGAATTCACATGCTCTCTGAAGGAAAGGTCCGGACTCCTGGCACCATACAGGCTGAGAATTCACATGCTCTCTGAAGGAAAGGTCCGGACTCCTGGCACCATACAGGCTGAGAATTCACATGCTCTCTGAAGGAAAGGTCCGGACTCCTGGCACCATAGAGGCTGAGAATTCGCATGCTCTCTGAAGGAAAGGTCCGGACTCCTGGCACCATAGAGGCTGAGAATTCGCATGCTCTCTGAAGGAAAGGTCCGGACTCCTGGCACCATACAGGCTGAGAATTCGCATGCTCTCTGAAGGAAAGGTCCGGACTCCTGGCACCATACAGGCTGAGAATTCGCATGCTCTCTGAAGGAAAGGTCCGGACTCCTGGCACCATACAGGCTGAGAATTCGCATGCTCTCTGAAGGAAAGGTCCGGACTCCTGGCACCATACAGGCTGAGAATTCGCATGCTCTCTGAAGGAAAGGTCCGGACTCCTGGCACCATACAGGCTGAGAATTCACATGCTCTCTGAAGGAAAGGTCCGGACTCCTGGCACCATACAGGCTGAGAATTCGCATGCTCTCTGAAGGAAAGGTCCGGACTCCTGGCACCATACAGGCTGAGAATTCACATGCTCTCTGAAGGAAAGGTCCGGACTCCTGGCACCATACAGGCTGAGAATTCGCATGCTCTCTGAAGGAAAGGTCCGGACTCCTGGCACCATACAGGCTGAGAATTCACATGCTCTCTGAAGGAAAGGTCCGGACTCCTGGCACCATACAGGCTGAGAATTCACATGCTCTCTGAAGGAAAGGTCCGGACTCCTGGCACCATACAGCCTGAGAATTCGCATGCTCTCTGAAGGAAAGGTCCGGACTCCTGGCACCATACAGGCTGAGAATTCGCATGCTCTCTGAAGGAGAGGTCCGGACTCCTGGCACCATACAGGCTGAGAATTCGCATGCTCTCTGAAGGAAAGGTCCGGACTCCTGGCACCATACATGCTGAGAATTCGCATGCTCTCTGAAGGAAAGGACCGGACTCCTGGCACCATACAGGCTGAGAATTCACATGCTCTCTGAAGGAGAGGTCCGGACTCCTGGCACCATACAGGCTGAGAATTCGCATGCTCTCTGAAGGAGAGGTCCGGACTCCTGGCACCATACAGGCTGAGAATTCGCATGCTCTCTGAAGGAGAGGTCCGGACTCCTGGCACCATACAGGCTGAGAATTCGCATGCTCTCTGAAGGAGAGGACCGGACTCCTGGCACCATACAGGCTGAGAATTCACATGCTCTCTGAAGGAAAGGTCCGGACTCCTGGCACCATACAGGCTGAGAATTCACATGCTCTCTGAAGGAGAGGTCCGGACTCCTGGCACCATACAGCCTGAGAATTCACATGCTCTCTGAAGGAAAGGTCCGGACTCCTGGCACCATACAGCCTGAGAATTCACATGCTCTCTGAAGGAAAGGTCCGGACTCCTGGCATCATACAGGCTGAGAACTCACATGCTCTCTGAAGGAAAGGTCCGGACTCCTGGCACCATACAGGCTGAGAATTCACATGCTCTCTGAAGGAAAGGTCCGGACTCCTGGCACCATACAGGCTGAGAATTCGCATGCTCTCTGAAGGAGAGGTCCGGACTCCTGGCACCATACAGGCTGAGAATTCACATGCTCTCTGAAGGAGAGGTCCGGACTCCTGGCACCATACAGGCTGAGAATTCGCATGCTCTCTGAAGGAAAGGTCCGGACTCCTGGCACCATACAGGCTGAGGATTCACATGCTCTCTGAAGGAAAGGTCCGGACTCCTGGCACCATACAGGCTGAGAATTCGCATGCTCTCTGAAGGAAAGGTCCGGACTCCTGGCACCATCCAGGCTGAGAATTCACATGCTCTCTGAAGGAGAGGTCCGGACTCCTGGCACCATACAGCCTGAGAATTCACATGCTCTCTGAAGGAAAGGTCCGGACTCCTGGCACCATACAGGCTGAGAATTCACATGCTCTCTGAAGGAAAGGTCCGGACTCCTGGCACCATACAGGCTGAGAATTCACATGCTCTCTGAAGGAAAGGTCCGGACTCCTGGCACCATACAGGCTGAGAATTCACATGCTCTCTGAAGGAAAGGTCCGGACTCCTGGCACCATACAGGCTGAGAATTCGCATGCTCTCTGAAGGAAAGGTCCGGACTCCTGGCACCATCCAGGCTGAGAATTCACATGCTCTCTGAAGGAGAGGTCCGGACTCCTGGCACCATACAGCCTGAGAATTCACATGCTCTCTGAAGGAAAGGTCCGGACTCCTGGCACCATACAGGCTGAGAATTCACATGCTCTCTGAAGGAAAGGTCCGGACTCCTGGCACCATAGAGGCTGAGAATTCGCATGCTCTCTGAAGGAAAGGTCCGGACTCCTGGCACCATACAGGCTGAGAATTCGCATGCTCTCTGAAGGAAAGGTCCGGACTCCTGGCACCATACAGGCTGAGAATTCGCATGCGCTCTGAAGGAAAGGTCCGGACTCCTGGCACCATACAGGCTGAGAATTCACATGCTCTCTGAAGGAAAGGTCCGGACTCCTGGCACCGTACAGACTGAGAATTCGCATGCTCTCTGAAGGAAAGGTCCGGACTCCTGGCACCATACATGCTGAGAATTCACATGCTCTCTGAAGGAAAGGTCCGGACTCCTGGCACCATACAGGCTGAGAATTCGCATGCTCTCTGAAGGAAAGGTCCGGACTCCTGGCACCATACAGGCTGAGAATTCGCATGCTCTCTGAAGGAAAGGTCCGGACTCCTGGCACCATACAGGCTGAGAATTCACATGCTCTCTGAAGGAAAGGTCCGGACTCCTGGCACCATACAGGCTGAGAATTCGCATGCTCTCTGAAGGAAAGGTCCGGACTCCTGGCACCATACAGGCTGAGAATTCACATGCTCTCTGAAGGAAAGGTCCGGACTCCTGGCACCATACAGGCTGAGAATTCGCATGCTCTCTGAAGGAAAGGTCCGGACTCCTGGCACCATACAGGCTGAGAATTCGCATGCTCTCTGAAGGAGAGGTCCGGACTCCTGGCACCATACAGGCTGAGAATTCGCATGCTCTCTGAAGGAAAGGTCCGGACTCCTGGCACCATACATGCTGAGAATTCGCATGCTCTCTGAAGGAAAGGACCGGACTCCTGGCACCATACAGGCTGAGAATTCGCATGCTCTCTGAAGGAGAGGACCGGACTCCTGGCACCATACAGCCTGAGAATTCACATGCTCTCTGAAGGAAAGGTCCGGACTCCTGGCACCATACAGCCTGAGAATTCACATGCTCTCTGAAGGAAAGGTCCGGACTCCTGGCATCATACAGGCTGAGAACTCACATGCTCTCTGAAGGAAAGGTCCGGACTCCTGGCACCATACAGGCTGAGAATTCACATGCTCTCTGAAGGAAAGGTCCGGACTCCTGGCACCATACAGGCTGAGAATTCACATGCTCTCTGAAGGAGAGGTCCGGACTCCTGGCACCATACATGCTGAGAATTCGCATGCTCTCTGAAGGAGAGGTCCGGACTCCTGGCACCATACAGGCTGAGAATTCACATGCTCTCTGAAGGAGAGGTCCGGACTCCTGGCACCATACAGGCTGAGAATTCACATGCTCTCTGAAGGAAAGGTCCGGACTCCTGGCACCATACAGGCTGAGAATTCGCATGCTCTCTGAAGGAAAGGTCCGGACTCCTGGCACCATACAGGCTGAGAATTCGCATGCTCTCTGAAGGAAAGGTCCGGACTCCTGGCACCATACAGGCTGAGAATTCACATGCTCTCTGAAGGAAAGGTCCGGACTCCTGGCACCATACAGGCTGAGAATTCACATGCTCTCTGAAGGAAAGGTCCGGACTCCTGGCACCATACAGGCTGAGAATTCACATGCTCTCTGAAGGAAAGGTCCGGACTCCTGGCACCATACAGGCTGAGAATTCGCATGCTCTCTGAAGGAAAGGTCCGGACTCCTGGCACCATACAGGCTGAGAATTCACATGCTCTCTGAAGGAAAGGTCCGGACTCCTGGCACCATACAGGCTGAGAATTCGCATGCTCTCTGAAGGAAAGGTCCGGACTCCTGGTACCATACAGGCTGAGAATTCACATGCGCTCTGAAGGAAAGGTCCGGACTCCTGGCACCATACAGGCTGAGAATTCGCATGCTCTCTGAAGGAAAGGTCCGGACTCCTGGCACCATACAGGCTGAGAATTTGCATGCTCTATGAAGGAGAGGTCCGGACTCCTGGCACCATACAGGCTGAGAATTCACATGCTCTCTGAAGGAAAGGTCCGGACTCCTGGCACCATACAGGCTGAGAATTCACATGCTCTCTGAAGGAAAGGTCCGGACTCCTGGCACCATACAGGCTGAGAATTCACATGCGCTCTGAAGGAAAGGTCCGGACTCCTGGCACCATACAGGCTGAGAATTCGCATGCTCTCTGAAGGAAAGGTCCGGACTCCTGGCACCATACAGGCTGAGAATTCACATGCACTCTGAAGGAAAGGTCCGGACTCCTGGCACCATACAGCCTGAGAATTCACATGCTCTCTGAAGGAAAGGTCCGGACTCCTGGCACCATACAGGCTGAGAATTCACATGCTCTCTGAAGGAAAGGTCCGGACTCCTGGCACCATACAGGCTGAGAATTCACATGCTCTCTGAAGGAAAGGTCCGGACTCCTGGCACCATACAGGCTGAGAATTCACATGCTCTCTGAAGGAAAGGTCCGGACTCCTGGGACCATACAGGCTGAGAATTCGCATGCTCTCTGAAGGAAAGGTCCGGACTCCTGGCATCATACAGGCTGAGAATTCACATGCTCTCTGAAGGAAAGGTCCGGACTCCTGGCACCATACATGCTGAGAATTCGCATGCTCTCTGAAGGAAAGGTCCGGACTCCTGGCACCATACAGGCTGAGAATTCGCATGCTCTCTGAAGGAGAGGTCCGGACTCCTGGCACCATACAGGCTGAGAATTCACATGCTCTCTGAAGGAAAGGTCCGGACTCCTGGCACCATACAGGCTGAGAATTCGCATGCTCTCTGAAGGAAAGGTCCGGACTCCTGGCACCATACAGGCTGAGAATTCGCATGCTCTCTGAAGGAGAGGTCCGGACTCCTGGCACCATACAGCCTGAGAATTCGCATGCTCTCTGAAGGAAAGGTCCGGACTCCTGGCACCATACAGCCTGAGAATTCACATGCTCTATGAAGGAAAGGTCCGGACTCCTGGCACCATACAGGCTGAGAATTCACATGCTCTCTGAAGGAGAGGACCGGACTCCTGGCACCATACAGGCTGAGAATTCACATGCTCTCTGAAGGAAAGGTCCGGACTCCTGGCACCATACAGGCTGAGAATTCGCATGCTCTCTGAAGGAGAGGTCCGGACTCCTGGCACCATACAGGCTGAGAATTCGCATGCTCTCTGAAGGAGAGGTCCGGACTCCTGGCACCATACAGGCTGAGAATTCACATGCTCTCTGAAGGAAAGGTCCGGACTCCTGGCACCATACAGGCTGAGTATTCACATGCTCTCTGAAGGAAAGGTCCGGACTCCTGGCACCATACAGGCTGAGAATTCGCATGCTCTCTGAAGGAAAGGTCCGGACTCCTGGCACCATACAGGCTGAGAATTCGCATGCTCTCTGAAGGAAAGGTCCGGACTCCTGGCACCATACAGCCTGAGAATTCACATGCTCTCTGAAGGAAAGGACCGGACTCCTGGCACCATACAGGCTGAGAATTCACATGCTCTCTGAAGGAAAGGTCCGGACTCCTGGCACCATACAGGCTGAGTATTCACATGCTCTCTGAAGGAAAGGTCCGGACTCCTGGCACCATACAGGCTGAGAATTCGCATGCTCTCTGAAGGAAAGGTCCGGACTCCTGGCACCATACAGCCTGAGAATTCACATGCTCTCTGAAGGAAAGGACCGGACTCCTGGCACCATACAGGCTGATAATTCGCATGCTCTCTGAAGGAAAGGTCCGGACTCCTGGCACCATACAGGCTGAGAATTCACATGCTCTCTGAAGGAAAGGTCCGGACTCCTGGCACCATACAGCCTGAGAATTTGCATGCTCTCTGAAGGAAAGGTCCGGACTCCTGGCACCATACAGGCTGAGAATTCACATGCTCTCTGAAGGAAAGGTCCGGACTCCTGGCACCATACAGGCTGAGAATTCACATGCTCTCTGAAGGAAAGGCCCGGACTCCTGGCACCATACAGGCTGAGAATTCGCATGCTCTCTGAAGGAAAGGTCCGGACTCCTGGCACCATACAGGCTGAGAATTCACATGCTCTCTGAAGGAGAGGTCCGGACTCCTGGCACCATACAGGCTGAGAATTCGCATGCTCTCTGAAGGAAAGGTCCGGACTCCTGGCACCATACAGGCTGAGAATTCACATGCTCTCTGAAGGAAAGGTCCGGACTCCTGGCACCATACAGGCTGAGAATTCACATGCTCTCTGAAGGAGAGGTCCGGACTCCTGGCACCATACAGGCTGAGAATTCACATGCTCTCTGAAGGAAAGGTCCGGACTCCTGGCACCATACAGGCTGAGAATTCACATGCTCTCTGAAGGAGAGGTCCGGACTCCTGGCACCATACAGGCTGAGAATTCGCATGCTCTCTGAAGGAAAGGTCCGGACTCCTGGCACCATACAGGCTGAGAATTCGCATGCTCTCTGAAGGAAAGGACCGGACTCCTGGCACCATACAGGCTGAGAATTCACATGCTCTCTGAAGGAGAGGTCCGGACTCCTGGCACCATACAGGCTGAGAATTCGCATGCTCTCTGAAGGAAAGGTCCGGACTCCTGGCACCATACAGGCTGAGAATTCACATGCTCTCTGAAGGAGAGGTCCGGACTCCTGGCACCATACAGGCTGAGAATTCACATGCTCTCTGAAGGAAAGGTCCGGACTCCTGGCACCATACAGGCTGAGAATTCACATGCTCTCTGAAGGAAAGGTCCGGACTCCTGGCACCATACAGGCTGAGAATTCACATGCTCTCTGAAGGAAAGGTCCGGACTCCTGGCACCATACAGGCTGAGAATTCACATGCTCTCTGAAGGAAAGGTCCGGACTCCTGGCACCATACAGGCTGAGAATTCACATGCTCTCTGAAGGAAAGGTCCGGACTCCTGGCACCATACAGGCTGAGAATTCACATGCTCTCTGAAGGAAAGGTCCGGACTCCTGGCACCATACAGGCTGAGAATTCGCATGCTCTCTGAAGGAAAGGTCCGGACTCCTGGCACCATACAGGCTGAGAATTCGCATGCTCTCTGAAGGAAAGGTCCGGACTCCTGGCACCATACAGGCTGAGAATTCACATGCACTCTGAAGGAAAGGTCCGGACTCCTGGCACCATACAGCCTGAGAATTCACATGCTCTCTGAAGGAAAGGTCCGGACTCCTGGCACCATACAGGCTGAGAATTCACATGCTCTCTGAAGGAAAGGTCCGGACTCCTGGCACCATACAGGCTGAGAATTCACATGCTCTCTGAAGGAAAGGTCCGGACTCCTGGCACCATACAGGCTGAGAATTCACATGCTCTCTGAAGGAAAGGTCCGGACTCCTGGGACCATACAGGCTGAGAATTCGCATGCTCTCTGAAGGAAAGGACCGGACTCCTGGCATCATACAGGCTGAGAATTCACATGCTCTCTGAAGGAAAGGTCCGGACTCCTGGCACCATACAGGCTGAGAATTCCCATGCTCTCTGAAGGAAAGGTCCGGACTCCTGGCACCATACAGGCTGAGAATTCGCATGCTCTCTGAAGGAAAGGTCCGGACTCCTGGCACCATACAGGCTGAGAATTCGCATGCTCTCTGAAGGAAAGGTCCGGACTCCTGGCACCATACAGGCTGAGAATTCGCATGCTCTCTGAAGGAAAGGTCCGGACTCCTGGCACCATACAGGCTGAGAATTCACATGCTCTCTGAAGGAAAGGTCCGGACTCCTGGCACCATACAGGCTGAGAATTCACATGCACTCTGAAGGAAAGGTCCGGACTCCTGGCACCATACAGGCTGAGAATTCACATGCTCTCTGAAGGAAAGGTCCGGACTCCTGGCACCATACAGGCTGAGAATTCACATGCTCTCTGAAGGAGAGGTCCGGACTCCTGGCACCATACAGGCTGAGAATTCACATGCTCTCTGAAGGAGAGGTCCGGACTCCTGGCACCATACAGCCTGAGAATTCACATGCTCTCTGAAGGAAAGGTCCGGACTCCTGGCACCATACAGGCTGAGAATTCACATGCTCTCTGAAGGAAAGGTCCGGACTCCTGGCACCATACAGGCTGAGAATTCACATGCTCTCTGAAGGAAAGGTCCGGACTCCTGGCACCATACAGGCTGAGAATTCACA